>NW_028248928.1:0-206557 GCF_964263255.1 Lissotriton vulgaris
ACTCTGTTTTAAGAATTTGCTGCATTCTCAAATGCACGTTTGCAGAGGGGGAACTAATTCCCCTTGAATACTGGGGGTCCCTAGGGGCCAACTAGCCCACCAGGAACCTCCAGTATGCGCCAGGGGGATGCATTGCAGAGAGGTGTAAAAAGGGGCGTGGCCTCTTTACACATCTCTGCAAGGCAGCCCCCTGGCGCATACTGGATGTTCCTGGTGGGCTAGTTGGCCCCCCGGGACCCCCAGTATGCAAGGGGAATTAGTTCCCCCTCTGCAAATGCGCCAGGGGGCTGCGTTGTAGAGAGGTGTAATGAGGCCACGCCCCTTTGTACACCTCTCTGCAACGCAGCCCCCTGGCGCATACTGGAGGTTCCTGGTGGGCTAGTTGGCCCCCATGGACCCCCAGTTTTCAAGGGGACTTAATCTCCCAATTTAGAACGCGCTACGGGGCGTGTTTGCACAGTGGTGAAGGTAGGGGGCGGGGCTTGAGGTGATATGTGTGCAAACATGCCCTGTGGCACGTTTTAAGTTGGGGAATTAATTCCTCTTCAATCCAGAGGTCCCCTAGGGGCCAACTAGTCCAATAGGTACCTCCAGTAGGCGCCACGGAGCTGCGTTGCAGTGTTGTAAAAAAGGGACGTGCCCTTTCAACATCTCTCTGCAACCCAGCTCCCTGGTGCATACTGGAGGTACCTGGTGGGCTAGTTGGCTCACAGGGGACCTCAGGATTGAAGAGGAATTAATTCCCCAAACTAAAACGCGCCACAGGGCGTTTTTGCACACATGTCACCTCAGACCTTCCTACACTATAGAGCAAAATATTCCTCTAAAATCAGCCGAACTACGGATTCAGATTTACTCACCTGTTCTCAGGAGAGACCTCGGTGCTGCATCTTTCAGCCCACCACTAATCCTGAAAAGTAATTCTAACCATACTTACAGTAACTTGAATTTCCTTCCAAAGGCTAACATTGACTGGTTTCACTTGGAAGTTCTTCTAAGTGTGGAGTTTTGGAACTTAAAAAAAATCCTCAAAAATCAGCCAAACTATGAACTTCGATTTACTCATCTGTTATCTGGAGAGACCTCAGTGCTGCATCTTTCAGCCCACTACTAATCCCGAAAAGTAATTCTAACCATACTTACAGTAACTTGAATTTCCTTCCAAAGGCTAACATTGACTGGTTTCACTTGGAAGTTCTTCTAAGTGTGGAGTTTTGGAACTTAAAAAAAATCCTCAAAAATCAGCCAAACTATGAACTTCGATTTACTCATCTGTTATCTGGAGAGACCTCAGTGCTGCATCTTTCAGCTCACTACTATTCCTGAAAAGTAAATTTAACTGAACGTACCAGTAACTTGAATTTCCTTCCATAGGATATCATTGCTTGCTATTTAAAATATATATAAATTATTTAATATTTATTTATTTATTAATGATATTTATAAAGCGCGAACAATGGCCAATGGGCGTCTCGGCGCTGAATATCTGCAGGTATTTACTCCAAGAGGAGAGGGTCTGAATTTACTGGTTAAACAGCCAAGTTTATAGCTGTTTGCGAAATGACCAGAGTGAAGGGCTTGTTTTTATTGAATGGGGCAAAGTGTTCCATAGTTTTGGGGCTGATACCAGGAACCTTCTGTCCCCCAAGAAACCGATTTGGTGCGGGGAACCATTAGGTCATTTAGAGTGGAAGAACGTAACGATCTAGGGGGACAGTAAGGAATCAGATTTTGTGTGAGGAAAGCAGGTCCTTGGTTGTGCAGAGCCTTGTACACAATACGGAGGGTTTTGAACTTAATCCTATTTCTAATGGGTAACCAGTGTAGGTATCTAATGGTTTCTGTAGCGGATTGATATTTAGGAATTCTGCCCAGGAGCCTGGCTGCTGAACTCTGGATAACTTGCATTTTATTTATGATCCTTACTTGTGCATTTAGGAACAACGCGTTACAGTAGTCCAAGGTGGACAATACCAGAGAAGTTACCAAGGTTTTACCGGCTGTTTCGGGGAGGAAGGGAAGGATTTTCTTTATGAGTCTTAGTTTATGAAAGGCGGAAGAAGTAATTTGATTTGCATGTGGAAGAAAATTGAGGCGCTCGTCGAAGATCACTCCCAGGTTCCTCACTTTACTGACAGGTTTAGGGGGGGGGGTCCAAGGGACATGGGCCACCAGACAGAGGACCATTCTGGGATCAGTTGTCCAAAGATGACCACTTCCGTCTAGTCGGAATTGTTTTAGGCAATTGGAAGCCATCCAGTCCCCAATTGCCAACATGCCCTCTTTGAAGTCTTCGGCTATTTTGTGGCCGTTATTTTTAATGGCAAGGACTAACTGCGTGTCGTCTGCATAGGAGGTAAGGCTCATCCTGTGTGCTCGAATGATGTTAGCTAAGTCCGACACATAGATGTTAAAAAGTGTCGGACTTAGGGATGAGCCTTGAGATACCCCACATGGCAGCGACAGATTGGACGATTGAAAGGAGCCCAGTGTGACAGCCTGAGTCCTATCAGCCAGAAAAGATGCTAGCAGTTTCTTGGCTGTTTGTTGGAAACCCATGTTTTCGACACGGTCGATCAGAATAGAATGATCGACCGTGTTGAAAGCAGCCGACAAATCTAGCAGTATTAATACTGCTGTTCCACTAACGTCTCGGATGGATCTGATGTCGTCCGCGGCTTTAATTAGAGCCGTCTCTGTACCGTGAAATCGGCGGAAGCCAAATTGGGTCTCATGGAGTAGATGGTGTTCCTCTATAAAAGCAGACAGTTGTTGATTTATTGATTTTTCGGCAATTTTTGCCAGGAATGGAAGGCTGGCAATTGGGCGGTAGTTTTTCAGTTCGTCCATGTCAAGATGTGGCTTCTTTAGTAACGGTTTGAGGAGAGTTTTTTGAGGGCGGCTGGATAAATACCTGTTCTGAACATGGAATTGCATATTGAGGTGATAGCAGGAAGAAGAACATCAATGATAGGTGGAAGTATTTTAAAAGAATCAAGGGTCGAGTGCAGAGCCTGATCTAATCGTGGAAATGATATCCGCCGTCTGGGTATTGGAGAGGTCTGTAAACTGGGTGAAAATAGGACCAGTGCGAGTTGAGGAGGTGATTATAGAGGGGAAGTTGGTATTGTTTGAAAAAGCCAAAAAGATGTCATTGACCATACTGAAAAAGAAGTTGGCCAAGGCGTCACAAAGGGATTGGGAGGGGGGTGGGGTCAGATTGAAAGAATAGCCAGCTAACTCCTTGGTGGTATCGTAAAGTTCCTTGGTAGAATTTTTGGCTGATTCGATCCTTTCGCTAAAAGACTTTTTCTTGGCATCGCTAATCATAATTTTATATTTAGCCAACGTTTCCTTGTAGCAAATTTTGGCATCTTCAGTATAATCCTTTCGCCAGTGCCTCTCCTTATTCCTGCAAAGTTGTTTCTGAGTTCTTAACTCCTCAGAAAACCAGGGGGCCGAGGGGGCAAGTCTGTTATGGGTCAGCTGTTTGACAGGGGCCAGTGAGGTAGCAGCAGAGCCCAACCAATCATGAAATTGTGTTGTGGCGATATTAGGGTCAACGGAAAAAGAGGGATTGGAGTTGATCAGGAGCGTTTTCAAACTGGAACTGTAATATAAAATAAAAAATAAAAATATTACAATTTCAATATTTTTAAAAACATTTTTTTCAATTCATATTAAAAATATGTAATGTAATTTAAAAAATAAAATATCTAAATATAAATACTTTAAAACAATGTGGTAAATTAGTATAAAAACAAAAACAATTAATACATTTAAAAATGATCATTTACAAAACCTTTGAAATTCACTGAAAAAAACATCGGTTTCAGCCACGTTATAGTTAGGAATTAGCATTTAAAAAACCTTAGAAACTCACTGAAAAACCATAGGTTTCATCCACGTTATAGTTAGGAATTAGCATTTAAAAAACGTTTGAAATTCACTGAAAAAACCATAGGTTTCACACATGTTATAGTTAGCTGGACATTTCACTCATACAAAACCATTGAAATTTCCCCGTTATAGTTAGTTCAGCTAACTATAACTTGCGCGCCCGCACTGCACTGCTGATGACGTCACATATTACATCACTCATGGTCAGTGAAATCACTCATGACATCACTGATGACATCTCAAATGACATCACTGATGACATCACTGATGACATCATCCTTGTGAAAGAGTGGCAGACCTCCTCTCAGCGTAATATATTCTCTGATACACACATTCAAAAATAGAAACTAAAAATTTCAAA
Source organism: Lissotriton vulgaris (assembly GCF_964263255.1). Classification (NCBI taxonomy): domain Eukaryota; kingdom Metazoa; phylum Chordata; class Amphibia; order Caudata; family Salamandridae; genus Lissotriton; species Lissotriton vulgaris. Next base: position 4,262 of record NW_028248928.1, read on the forward strand.
ACAATGGAGATACCAATACCAGTTACAACAACCTATTCAGTGATTCCAAAATCTTCATACACATCCACTCATTCACCAACAGTTCTATATAGTCACTCATACATGTACTCACTCATCATATGTACTCATACACCTATACATCCTGTTACACACCAATACTCATCCATAGTTTTACTCACATACATACTCACGCATGCAAATAAATTATCAAAGATCCATTTACTTGCATATACAGCTATACACACACCACTACACTTACTTCTACAGAAACGTACACATACTCTCTTACCAAATCACTTATAGAAACACATACATATTTATACAGGAACTCTTCCAATCTCTCACTCCCACATATACTCACTTATATACATCCATACTCACAAATACTAGTTTAAAACATATGTGCTTACTCATAAAGACACTATTGAGACAGTCATTCACTCATTAACACACCCATACACACTCATCCACCCATACAGTCCTGCACACATGCTGTCTTCAAAAAACATACAAACAGTGAGTCACTCATTCATGCATCTATACGCGAAGTAATATCCCCTACCGAACCATACAGACACTCATATTGATACTCAAAAAACAAACTAATAACCCATATACACACTCATGTAGCTACTCACCAACCCTTGCAGCCCCTTAAACACAAAGTGAGACACTGATACAGATATTTAAACATTACTCGTTAATTCATGCATTCACTAAGATACACTTAATAAGTCAGTCATGCAATCATTTTTACAAAAAAACATCCATTTAGACACCTATTTACCCATTTATTCTTCCATTGACCTTTAAATGTACATACATAAAAAACATAAGAATGATGTCATGAATGATGTAATATGTGACATCATCAGCAGTGGATTGCGGGTGCGTGATATATAGTTATTGCAACTAACTATATATGCGAATTTCTATGGTGTTGTGCGAGTAAATTAAGGTTTTGTAAATGCTAATTCCTAACTATATATGGTCTATAACCTATGGTTTTTTCAGTGAATTTTCTAGGTTTTGTAAATGCTAATTCCTAACTATATATGGTCTATAACCTATGGTTCTTTCAGTGAATTTCAATGGTTTTTTAATAGCAAATATCAAAAGCTGTCAAACGTCAAGTACGTAATGGGTAAAAACATTTTCGTGTTTATGCACGCTGATGTGCTTTGAACGCTGCCCCCCCCTACTCCCCCCCCCAGCTTTTCTCTTAGGAGTACTCTCTCTTTGCAGATAGTGAAGGGTAGTTAACGCAGGCCTTTGCCCCCGTTGTAATCCGTCGTGCCTGCTTCTCTCTCCATTTGATTGATTGTTATCCAAGCATTTACTGTTTTAGAATTGGTTCTCTTTGGTTCATTCTCTATTTACAAACAAGCACAGAGTCGCAATACTCTGTTTAGTCTTTGCAGATAGTGAAAAATCGTTTAAAAAAACAAAAGGAATCGAGCAAAATCAGTAGGCCACTAATGGGATCTCTTTTTGACCTCGCTAAAATAGAAACATTAAGAGCAACCCCTCATGAGAAATACGAAACTAGTGAGATGAACTGAGCTCCACACGATGATGGCTGCAAGACAGCTCGGCTCAGCCACCCACCCCACCCAAAATAACGACAAACCCTATGCAAATATTATAAATATATACAACACACCAGCAAAGTAACAGGGTAAAACATTTTATTAAATAACTATTTACATAACTATTTTATACTTTTAGTTGCCCGATCCGGCTAGCTCAATCGATCGAGCATGAGACTCATGCACTCTGATCTCCTTGGCCTCAGTCAAGCATCAATAGTAAGACTTTCATACATGAGTGTACGTTCATGGTTTTGGTCCCTGAGTTGCTTCGTTGTCACTGCCTTGCACAAATGGCATAAGTCCTGGATGTTGGGTGCCATAGTTCAGAGTTCTGAGCAGCGCTTATAACACTGTCTAAAGCTTATTTGCACCTGCTGCAGCTTCACTATTCTCAAAGTAAGTGGGGGCCGTTTGTGGACCTGACTGCATTTGAAAACAATGTGATACGGTACCTCCCTAAACCGCTTGACGGAGGCCCCCGAGGGGCGGTTTGATGGCGCGGACTCGGAGAAGGCGCTTGGCTCCGACCCCCTCCCCAAGTCTTGTTGCCCTGGTGTGGCCTGAGATCGCCCCCGACATAGGCGGCCGGCTCCCGGGGTCAAGCGGAACTTTTTGCCTTTTGGTGACTCTTCCATTCTGAACATTGTCCCACAATCCGTTTGACCTGAAACGATTACACAAATAAAACATTTGTGAGTTTTAAATTTCCGGAGAAGTATAATTCACCAATACCTTTCTCTGTAGATCTTTTTCCATTAACAATCCCAGTTCCATCACCCACCCAGGATATAACTACTGTTAGTTGTCATTGTTGCTTCTGTTTTAATAAAACATGTTTTAAGGTGTTTACTGTTTTTGTGGCGATGTATATATTTATAAGTTATTAAAGTGTTATAATCCTACTAATTTTTTATCGATTATTGCTCTTTGAGATATTCCCTGTCTACAAACAGAGAAGAATAGGAATATTCTGTCTCCCTTTGCAGATAGTGAAGAATAGGTAATGCGGACTTTTGTCCCCCGTTGTAATCCGTCATGCCTGTTTTTCTCCCCACTGATTGATTGATTGGCTGGACATTTATTGGTCAAGGAATAGTTCTCTCGAGGTATACTCTGTTTGCAAATAACGTGGAATAGAAATATTCTGTCTAGTCTTTGCAAGTAGTGAAGGGTGGGTAATGCGGACCTTTGTCCCCCGTTGTAATCTGTCATGCCCATCTACTCCCCACTGATTGAGAAACTAGTTCCACCCGGACCATTTATTAGAGGTACATCATCTGGCTCAACCGGAGAGTACCCCTAATAAAGAAGACATATGTAAAAAACGAAGTAATCACTGTATCCTGTTAAACAGAAACTTTAGCATGAAACACACTTGAAAAGGAAGGGAAAGAAATCGAACAAAATCAGTAGGCCACTGATGAGTTTTTGACTTCGCTAGAAATAAGAAACATGAAAGTAGTGAAAGAAGCCAAGCTTGACGTTACGGCAGCCACGAGGTAGCTAGGCTCCGCCACCTCCCCACTGCTCCAAGCATGTCTGTCCCACCGCCCGCCACGCCCATTAACGGTAACATGAAATAGATACAAATCAGCAGATACCTACCCCCATTCCGTAAACTCCCGAAGTGCAACAGGGCCACGGTTACGCCCATCCGGAAGATGAGGCCTCGACACGTGCAGGGCGGGGCCCAGCTAACCGCCATCAGCCGTGGGGTGGATGGCCCGAAATGTACTGGTCTCCCGATTTCCTTCTTCTGCCGCCTTGCAGGCCACAGGGGGGGGATGTCTTGCCTCTGCCTCCGACCCCCCCCCTCTTATCGCCTGGTCCGGACATCACGGATATCAACGCCAGGTGTCGGCGTGGGGTGCGCTGGGAGGGAGAGGCGGCGCAAACGAGCCTCTCCCACCCCCCCAGGTGGGGGCCCCTCAGCTGCACCCCCAACGCTCCACTCAACCAACAAAAGGGTCGTCGCGTAAGGTGCACCAGGAGAGGAGCCGAGGCCGACGGTATCTTCTTCTTTCTGCGACAACACTGGGGGGGGATGTCTTGCACATGCCACCGACCCCCCCCCCCCTGGGCCAGGAGAGGAGCCGACGGGATCCCTCTTCTTCCTTTAATGGCTGCGACAACACTGGGGGGGATGTCTTGCACATGCCACTGACCCCCCCTCTCTTATCGCCTGGTCCGGACATCACGGATATCAACGCCAGGTGTCGGCGTGGGGTGCGCTGGGAGGGAGAGGTGGCGCGAACGAGCCTCTCCCACCCCCCCAGGTGGGGGCCCCTCAGCTGCACCCCCAACGCTCCACTCACCCAACAAAAGGTCTCGTCCACTATTGCGAGGCAATGATGCTCCGCTCACCCAGCGGGGGTCTCGTCCACTGTTCCGGTGCAACGACGCTTCTGAGTTCAACTAGAAAATGAGTCCTGCGTCCAGAAACGTTCTCCTCAACTTTGAAGATTCTATAAGAGCCACAGGGGCCCCCGACCCCCGCAGACACCCCCGATGGGAAATGACTGCCATGAACACCCATGGAACGACCACGACGTAGCCGCGGGACGTCGGCGCGCTCATGCCGGCGCCGACCTCAGTCTTGAAATGAACAAAATTCTGCAAGACTACCAACTTGATCAGTTCCGGTGGTACACCAGTATGACCCGGTAGGAGAGATTGTTGCCTCCCACCCCACTTTGACTGATGGTTCATGTCGGCAGTCCCCTCTGCTACCCATCAACGAAAACTTTTGGACTGCCGAAAGAGGTCCCGGTCCAACCACGAGTTGGTGGAGACATTTTGACTATACTTGGACCTTCCTGACCTCACCCAAAATAGCGCCGGTACAAATGAAACTCTCAACTCCTTGTTGTGCCCCGATTGCTCAGCCTTGATATCATGAGATATGTATGCAGTTTTTAGCACATGAATTGATATGGAATAAGACTGATTATATGTTCGGACAATGAATTGATCCAGAATGGGTATTGATTATACGTTCGAACAATGAATTGACATGGGACGGGTACTGATTACACGTTCGAACAATGAATTGATATTAAGTTCTAATGCATCATTAATTACTGTATTTATTATTGAAGGTTCGAATTGTCGACACTTTTGGTACTTGCTCACAATGAATTATCGATATGATTTTGTTGCACTTGTCGCACTTTTTACTATGAAATCAACGACCACTGACTCTCTGTTATGTTTTCCACAAATAAATACCCCCCTCCCCCCCCCCATTTACAGTTCCAGCCTGCTCCGTGGCCGGCCCACGGGGTTGTAGGCCCGTATTTGGGCACCAACATTTTTATTAAAGGTTTTTGAAAAAGCAAACGTAGTTGTAACGCGTAGATTGGTAAGTTTCGAATAAATGGCCACTGTTTCCGATTTCTTTTTTTTTTTTTTAAAAAGCAGGTGAAATGAAGCAGCTCAATTAGTTAAGGGTTAAAAAGTATAGTACGCAGAAACATTGAAAATATGAATGGTCCAGGTTTGTTGTATGTGTTTTTCATTTTTGTACAGCATAAAGCAATTGATAAAGATCCTGGTATTTAGCCTCTACTTTATATGCTACCTGTATCAGGGAAGTTGTTTTAAATGCCCCTAAGCCACCCCGAACGAATGTCACCTAGCCCCCCTAGTGCGAACGAAAATGACCCCGTACCACTGTAGGTTATCTCTCTTCCTCAAAAATTACTTTCTAGGACGTTTTGGACATTGATGATTTTCATATGATCTATTTATTAAAGTAATACTCATCTCTCCGCATGAAATTAATTTTCCACATGCTACACAAGTCAATCTCATCTACCTAAAGTTCTTTTGCAGATTTGGGACCGTTTCCCTTGCCTCTGACTCACTTATTGCTAAGTCATTGGTGGATGTTTTTGCCGGTCGGGGATTATCCACCAAATCTCGAAGTTGTGCTTTAGAATAATTAAGAGGGTGCCACCTCTCCATGTGCCGATGCATGATATGATTACCATAGCTATATATTTTTTTCGGTCCCTCTCGAGAGTTTTTTTTTTGCAGATGAGGCAGGTAACGAACCTGGCATTAACTTTCTTTTCATGAGAAGGAAAAGAAAAAAATTGCCAGATAAAATTCACTTTCACATGGGACGTTCTTGGCATTTCTTTCAGAAACTTTTACATCACTGTGTCATTTCTTTGTCTATCCTGGTTAAAGCAATATCATGTAAATAGTTCTTTAAAAAGTTTTTTTTTAACGTGTTTACTTTGTTGGAGCGTTGTATATATTTATAAGTTATTAAAGTGTTATAATCCTACTACTTTGTTGGAGTGCTATATATTTTTAATGTGACACATAATTGTGAAGACTGTGATGCACAAAAAGGCATCCCTGGAATCTTCCGCTTCAGGCTCGGTCCCACACACCCTTACAGTGAGAATCCCCTCCCCAATCACAATACAGGATCGTTATCAGATAGTAGGAACGCATGTGGTGTGACGGATCTCATGAGGTGGGGGCCTTGATCTACTGTAACTCCTTTAAACAGGGGTGATTCTTTACAGTTGGGGCCATAAACTACATCTGCAGGGCTAGGTGATAGCCTGGGACCGGCCTGGACAATCAGACACAAAGGAAGAGGAATGTCAGAGGGTGCGGAAGTGAATAGGGTGAAAGGGTGGTGTCAGGCGGGCACAGGGTGTGATTCTCAGGGAAGAACAGCGCAGATGGGGGGAGGTTTATGGCCCATGCATAAGACAGAGAGCGGGGGTGACCAGTGCGTGGGGGAGATGCTTGCGAGGGTGGGGAGCCATGCTGAGGATCGGCGGCGTGCAGAGAGTGGGTCTGGTCAATGCATCTAAAATGGCTGTCGTGCACGACAAAAGTGTGGCATTGGAAAAAAAGCAAGATGGCGCAGACAATGTTTATCAATACGGATTAATTTATAACAATTATTTATAACAATATATTTACTCGCAGTGTCAAAATGGCGGTCAACACTTCCTGATTTCCTTCGAATCGAAGGTTAACAGAAGTCAAGCGGCAAAAAAAAAAAAAACGCTAACGCGCAGCCGCTGGAAGACAAGTATCAACATATATGAGCCTCCTCAACCACCCTCAGAAAACATAGGGGGTCAGGATACGTCTCCCATACCCCCTTATACCCAATACTCACTTTGCTTTTCCTCCATCTTGTAATTTAATTAAATCGAAACACAAAATGGCAAAATTCCCGTTTCGCTACCAGTTTGCGACCCGGTTCGCGAACCGAGAAGCGCTTCTACCGCGAAAAATCAATTTTTTTTTATTTGCCCCACGGGACCCTTTAATAACCCCAACATCATTCCTAGGGGGTCAAGAGGAGTCTACCTTGCCCCCTTTCATTAAATTCCCCCTTCGTTTTTCTCCTCCTCTTGTCTCTCGATCCTACCGAGAGACAAGATGGCGGCCGCACCGGACTGTTTATAATGTTGACAGACACCGGAGAGCCAATCAGCTTCGCTTCGCAAAGCTCCGTTACGCTAAAAGTACGCGATCTGGAGCGCTATCCGGGACGCTGTCACAGATATATCTGTTTTTTTAAACGTTAATTTCTCAAAATCCACTGGAGCACATATATTGAGACCCAGCAAAGGCACATCGGGCTAACAGTCCCTACAATTTTGTCAAGTTTCGTGTAAATCCATTCAGCCGTTCGAGCTAAAAGTGAGGCCAAACGCCCTATGGAAAAATGAATGGGAAAAACACGTTTTGGGACCCCCCTTTTTTCTCAACCCCCCCTTGACGAAACCCTCCCAAATATTTAGGGGATGCTCAGAAACAAAATGTGCCATTTTCCTGGAAATTTCAGCCGATTCCGTCCACAAACGCCAAAGTTATTAGACATAGAATTTCCAAAAGTTCCATAGAGAAAAAATCCTAACTATATATACCTACTGGCGACCGCCAAGAGGTAATATATATTACCTACTGGCGATAGCCAGTAGGTATATATAGTTAGGATTATTTGTCTATGGAACTTTTGAAAATTCTATGTCTAATAACTTTGGCGTTTGTGGATGGAATCGGCTGAAATTTTCAGGAAAATGGCACATTTTGTTTCTGAGCAGTCCCTGAAAGGTTTCGGCAGGCGGGGGCCGAGAAAAAAGGGGGGTCCCAAAACACGTTTTTCCCATGTTAATTTCCATAGGGCCTTTGGCCTCACTTTTAGCTCGAACGGCTGAATGGATTTGCACGAAACTTGGCAAAATTGTAGGGACTGTTAGCCCGATGTGCCTTTGCTAGGTCTCAATATATGTGCTCCAGTGGTTTTTGAGAAATTACCGTTCAAAACAAGATATATATCTGTAACAGCGCTCCGGGCTGCGCTCCGGTCCGCTTACTTTTCGCGAAACGGAACTTTGCGATGCGAAGCTGATTGGCTCCCCGGTGTCTGTCAACATTCTAAACAGTCCGGAGCGGCCGCCATCTTATCTCTCGGTAGGATCGAGAGAGAAGAAGAGGTGAAAAACGAAGGGGGAATTTAATGAAAGGGGGCAAGGTATACCCCTCTTGACCCCCTAGGAATGTTGTTGGGGTTATTAAAGGGTCCCGTGGGGAAAATAAAAAAAAAATTATTTTTCACGGTAGAAGCGCTTCACGGGCCGCGAACTGGGCCGCAAACTGGTAGCGAAACGGGAATTCGACATTTTGTGCTTCGTTTTAATTAAATTACTAGGTATAAGGGGGTGCGGGAGACGTATCCTAATCCCCTATGTTTTCTGAGGGTGGCTGAGGAGGCTCATATATGTTGATACATCTCTTCCAGCGGCTGTGCGTGAGCTTTTTTTTTTTTTGCTGCGTGACGTCTGTTAACGTTCGATTCGATGGAAATCAGGAAGTGTTGACCGCCAATTTGTCAGTGCGATAAAATATTTTGTTATAAATGAATCCTTATTGATAAACATTGTCTGCGCCATCTTGCCTTTTTTCCAATGCCACAATTTTGTCGTGCACGGCAGCCATTTTAGATGCCAGGCCGGTCCCAGGCTATCACCTAGCCCTGCGGATGTAGTTTATGGCCCCAGCTGTAGAGAATCCAGACATGCCAACCCTCCCGATTCAGGCGTGAGACTACTGATTTCAGTGCTAGTCTCCCGCCTCCCGATTTCTGCAAGCAAAAACCCGGGGGCATATTACCAATAACTAGCGATAATTTTTGTCTCTAACTTGTTTAGAGACAAAAATTATCGCCGCACATCGGCGATTTTTATCGCAGATAAACCTTGCTATTAGCAAGGTTTATCGCAAATGCGAAAAAAAACGGCCGCAATGCATGAATATCGCTGAAAAGTCAGCGATATTCATGCATTATCGAGCAAATGCTCTTAGCCATGTTATCCACCTCCCATTGGATAACATGGCTAAGAACTGCTCAGGTCAGGTGTTAGCTTTTGGAGATATTCGCGCTTAGCGCGAATATCTCCAAAAGTTGGTAATAGGAGATAGCGATGTTAGGGACTGTTTCCAGTCGCTAACATCTTGGCACGCCCACTTTGCATGTCATTAGTGATAAATATTTTGGTTATATCTGTGGGTTGGTTTTTTAAGTGTTCAGAATGATTAGGCGCTCGACTTCTAACGGTATAGATTTGAGTTCTTGCTGTATCTAAGTAGGTGCTTCTTGGTCAGAGGAAAACCTTAACCTCTGTAAAGAGAAGTGGTGAGACCACCCCTCTTATGTTGATTTGGCAGAAAACCAGAGCACACTATATTTATTCAAAATATATTCCTCATTGAGTACTTTATTGATTCCGGATAGATCACACCCAAAGTAGATTTTTCAAAAGAGTTTTATTTGTGAACAGTGTCCACTTTCCAGGATTCACTGTATTAATCACTTAAGCCTACACGTGTTTCATCACAGCATGTGGCTGTGACTCATCAGGGCTGATCAAATGATCGTGACTCGTGGTCGGGGAGCCGGTGATAATTCCAACCCGGTCCTAGTCGGGTAGTTAATTGGCACAGACGATTGCTACGTGTGCCGTCAGAAGATAAATTCTGTTGGGAAATGTTCTCAATTCAAATTCAGGCCGTGTGCAGCCCGGGTTCAGCTTGTAGAGCTTCTGTCTCCGAATGCGGGAACAGAAGCTCTACAAGCTGAACCCGGGCTGCACACGGCCTGAATTTGAATTGAGAACATTTCCCAACAGAATTTATCTTCTGACGGCACACGTAGCAATCGTCTGTGCCAATTAACTACCCGACTAGGACCGGGTTGGAATTATCACCGGCTCCCCGACCACGAGTCACGATCATTTGATCAGCCCTGATGAGTCACAGCCACATGCTGTGATGAAACACGTGTAGGCTTAAGTGATTAATACAGTGAATCCTGGAAAGTGGACACTGTTCACAAATACAACTCTTTTGAAAAATCTACTTTGGGTGTGATCTATCCGGAATCAATAAAGTACTCAATGAGGAATATATTTTGAATAAATATAGTGTGCTCTGGTTTTCTGCCAAATTAGTGATAAATATCACTGACATGCAAAGCGGGGCCCAAGATGGTCGCTATCTCCTTTTAGCTGTCACTAACTGGTGTTAGCGACAGCTTGGTAATAGGGAGATAATTTTATCTCCGCTTTCTTGGCTTTTAAAGCCAAAAAAGCGGAGATAAACCCCCTTGATAATATGCCCCACGATTCCTCGGGGGTTTCAGCTGACAAGGCTTGGTATTGTGTTACGTGGTAATTCTTCCAGGAAACGTCAGAGTGTCGATGCAGGGGTTCTAGAAGGGGTGATAAACCATTTAAGCCTCATGAACAAGCGCATGGTCTTTTAAAGATCTGTGAAGTACTCGGGGCGGCGGTGTGTGTGTGTCCTCTTTCAGGAGCGGGTGGGGGGGGGAGGGGCACTGCCAGCAACTTGCCAGGCCAGGCAGTGTTCAACACTTGCATCACCCTTTCTCTGCCTGCTATTGCGCTCCATGCTTCGGAAAGGTAAGAAAAAGAACGTGCATTTGAGTTTGAAATGTCCGATCCTGTAGCAGTACACTTGCAAAGCCCAACACATGACAATAACGCGATTCAAGGCCCCATTCACCCGATTTTTTAAAAATATATAGCACTCCAACAAAGTAGGATTATAAAACTTTATTAACTTTTAAATATAACAAACGGAACAAAAACTGTAACAAACATTTAAACATTTTTGACAAAAAAAAGCAACAATGGTCAGAAGCTGTCTTTTGTGCGAATAGTCCCAAGGCAGCACAACGTGCTGAGTTCTGTAAGGCACCCAGGTGATGTCACCTGGGTGCCGCACTGGTTTTTGGTTTCCTACAATGCAGCTCAGAAAAACAGCGTGGGGCGTCCCGGGTGGTGCGGGGGGAGGCCTCGTCAGTAGCGGTCTGTTGTGCGAATAGTCCCAAGGCAGCAGAACGCGCTGAGATGTGGATGGCACCCAGGTGATGTCCAGTAAACTGCCGCACTGGTTTTGGTATCCTACAATGCTGCTCCGAAAATTGGCGTGGGGCGGCCCGGGGGGGGGGGGGTGTGGGGGAGACGGCGTGAACGGGCCTCCCCAGGTGGCGGCCATCCAGCTGAGTTGCGCCCGCTCTTGCGGCTACAGCGTCTCGCTCACCATGTAGTTGAGTTGCTCCCACTCTTGCAGTGCAGCGATAGGCGGCTGCCACAGGACTCTTAAAATGGCGGCCGGCTCTTCGGTTTTGGGCCTGGTCCACTAAAATGGCCCTGGGACACCTTGGAACTCGGACGCTTGCCTGCTAGGGCTTGGGCTCCATTCTCGAAAGCGTCCCCTCAGCCGTGAAGATTCTACAAAAGTCTTGGGGGCCCTCGACTCCTGCAGGCTTCCGGTGGGGAGCGGCTGCCATGATTGCTCGCGGAAGACCACGACGGAGCCACGAGATGGTGGTGCTCTCATGGTGACGCCAGCTTCAGTCTGAATCATCCAGAAACAAGGTGGGGCTTTCATCGTTTGGGAAAAAAAAATGTTCTAAACCAATGAAAAGTGTTATTTTTAGGTCATATGACCAAGCCTTCCATCTTTAGGAAACCAAAAGTAAAATGAACCAATGAAAAGTTTTATAAACAAGTCACATGACCTGTTATGCGGCATAGGGCTACAAAAAGCGTAGAAAATCCGTTGGCACGTGAGGCGGCGTCAGTAGCGGACCGGTGTGCGAATAGGCCGAAGGCAGCACAACGCGCCGAGATCCGGATGGCACCGAGTTAGTGTCCAGCAAGTTGCTGCACTGGTGTGGCTATCCTACAATGCTGTGCCAAAAGACGGCGTGTCCAGCTGAGTTCCGGTCACTTTTGCGGTACAGTGACTCGAACGCGCCGAGATCCGGATGGCACCGAGGAGGTGTCCAGCAAGTTGCCGCACTGGTGTGGCCATCCTACAATGCTGCGCCGAAAGTCAGTGTGGGGTGCCCCGTTGGCTTATGAGGTGATGTCAGTAGTGGACCGATGTGTGAATAGGTCGGAACCAGCACAAGGCGCCCTGCACTGTTGAGCTTTTTTCAATGCCTGTTTTTTGTTGTTTCCCCTCCATCAAAAACAAAAAGAAAATATAAAACTGTGCAAAAATACAAAAAAATCAAAAAATGTTTAGAAAAGCAGTGCTTGTAAGACTGTCTGAAGCTCTTTTGCACCTGCTGCAGCTTCACTATTGCCCTGGTGTGGCCAAAGATCGCCCATGACATAGGCGGCCGGCTCCCGAGGTCCGGCGGAACTTTTTTCCTTTTCCTTTCTGCTTCTTGTCCCACAATCCGTTTCACCTGAAGACACGACCAGGTTCCTGAATGTGTGCAGGGGGACGCTATTGATTGAATGAAAATGGCGGCTTGACACAAAGCTGACTCAAGCGTTGCTGTTGATGCTATACAGACAAAAATTGGTTTTCAGTTTGTACATTCTTCAGGATTTTTTTTTCCATCACTTCATATGTGTTTTTGTCATGTAATTGTTGTTATGTAATGTTATGTTAATTAAATTTTTGAGCGCACAGCTGCCCCAGCGAAGGGGCGTCCTGGCGCTTAATCTGAGAAGGTATTTACAACAAGGGGTGGTGAGGGACAGAGTCTCTGAATTAAGCAGAAAGCTCTCACCCAGTCAAGACATCAGGGCTAGATCCAACACCGTTTTTTAGCTCACTGCACCATCCCAGTTTCAGAACCTGGCTGTATGCAAATTAGTCTGTTCCTGTCCCAGTGCATGATGGGAACAGGGCAAACCAAACTACAAAAGCCAATTCTTACACTGGGAAGGAAACAAGCTCCTGGGGACCGGTTTCTGGCATTACAGCCATCTTCGGCCCGGTTTGCTTGAATCCTGATGGGGCAATGAGCAAGGGTCTCACATCTGAGAATACCCTTCCACGCTTAGGGTGGACAAAAATATTTACAACAAGGGGTGGTGAGGGACAGAGTCTCTGAATTAAGCAGAAAGCTCTCACCCAGTCAAGAGATCAGGGCTAGATCCAACACCGTTTTTTAGCTCACTGCACCATCCCAGTTTCAGAACCTGGCTGTATGCAAATTAGTCTGTTCCTGTCCCAGTGCATGATGGGAACAGGGCAAACCAAACTACAAAAGCCAATTCTTACACTGGGAAGGAAACAAGCTCCCGGGGACCGGTTTCTGGCATTACAGCCGTCTTCGGCCCGGTTTGCTTGAATCCTGATGGGGCAATGAGCAAGGGTCTCACATCACCACCCCCTTTTCTAAATCGTAATCTGAGAAGGTAACATAACTAACAAGACAGAAAAAAAGGGGTAATTTAATAAGGCAGAGGGAAAAAATAAGTTTTAACAGCTTTCCTGAAGGCAAAGAGATCATCTAAAGAGCGAATGTGGGCAGGAAGTGCGTTCCACAATTTGGAGGCCAGCACCGTGAACGATCGGCCACCTAATCTGCATTTCTGGAAACGAGGAACAAGTGCCAGGTTTTGGCCGGCAGAACGAAGGCTGCGCAAAGGGGTATACAAAGTCAGGAGGTGCTGGAGAATGGCGGGAGTGTCAGTTTTCAAAATTTTAAACGCAAAACAAAGGGTCTTAAACTCTATGCGTCTAATTACTGGTAGCCAATGCAATTTGAAGATTGCCAGGGCCCTGGCTGCCGCATTCTGCACCCGTTGGAGTCGCAGGACTTCCGCCTGGTTGGCACCTAAAAACAGTGAGCTAGCGTAATCGAGCCTCGATAATACGCTAGCTTGAATCACCATCTGGCGAGTGGGGGCATCGAAAAATTTGAGGATAGGCCTCAAACCACGTAAAATGCTGAAGCACATAGATGCCACCTTCCTAGTATGGAACGAGAAGGTTAATTTGGAATCCAACCAGACGCCAAGATTTTTAAGTTCAGAGACAGGTTTTGGAGGAGGTCCCAGCTCCTTAGGCCACCAGCTGGCACCCCACGGATCAGGATGTTTCCCCAGTACCATCACCTCGGTTTTGAGGGCGTTGAGCTGTAAACAGTTGGCCGTAAGCCAACTAGCAACAGCCCTCAAACCATCCGCAAAGTTCGATGCCAGTTGGTCAGAATCCCCGTTAAGGGCCACCGCCAACTGGGTATCATCGGCGTATGATACCATTGTGAGACCCCAACTCTTCGCAACCTCTGCCAGCGGTTGGACGTAAAGGTTGAAGAGAGTGGGGCTCAACGCCGAACCCTGCGGGACTCCTTGGGTGATGGCATGAGGCTTAGATCTGAACGGTGGCACTACCACCTGAAAGGATCGTTCCGAGAGGAACGATTGAAACCAGTCCAACGCCTTGCCTGAAATGCCTGCCTCACCAAGCCTACGGATAAGAATGGTATGGGATACAGTGTCAAAGGCGGCACTGAGGTCCAAAAGGACCAGTGCCGCCGTTTGACCTGCATCTAGTACAGAGCGGAGATGTTCAACCATATATAGGAGTGCCGTCTCTGTACTATGTCCAGGTCTAAAACCATTCTGTGTAGGATCCAATAAGTGTGCAGAGGCCAGATGTTTTGTTAAGATGTTACCTCAGGATATTTAGTCAGGCCTACAGCATAAATGTCTCAATGGAATTCCATCAAATTTGGGTAAATGGTAGGGACTGCTATGTAGTTGGGCATATTCTATATTTGATGAAAGTGTCTCCAGTGCTTTTTCTGTAAATTACTTTCCCACCTTTTTTTTGGGAGCGCTTACCGGTGCTCGCCCCGGTACGCGCACCGGCACCATTACGGGAGTCCTCCATTTTGTGTTTCGGTAGAATCGAGACACAAAATGGAGGACAAACAACGTTGGGAATGGGTAGAAGGGGGCACGGTAGTCACTTCCTGACCCTCTAGGTTTTCTGAGGGGGGCTTAGGACGTAAACTACAAAAGAGAGAGACTAGGTCTAAAGTGTGTGTTAATACAGAGGCTGATGACTAACAACTATACAAAATGAATCATATCAGGCTGAGAAATTCCCATCCGACCACCCTTATTGGCGGAGTATCGTCATGTGGGAGTTGGTGTCAGAAACGGTCCGTTCTTGGGCCGCTGTCCGCGCAATGCGTGGGGAACGGAGGCCTTGAAGGAACAGACTACAATCCCCAGAGGGCCATGGGGGTAGTAGCGCGAGACGTTACTGCGCTAATCCGGAAACCAAAAACCCCACGGACGGCACAAACGGAGCCGATAATTCAGGTTAGACGGGTTGAAGGGCTGCTGTGCATTTCTGCAAAGTAAACCGTGAGTAAGGATACAGTGTGTTTCCGGCGGGGAACTCACGACGCCAGAGACACGTTTTGGGTACTATTGCTGGATACTTGTAAAGATTCCGGGAGAGACGGACACGGCTGTGTCTGTCAATTTCACTTCTCGGTTGTCTTTTCCTGGAGGTTAAGTGTTGTGTACCGAGGGTTTGGGAAGCGCGGCTGCGCTTCTAGTTGGTGAATGTTCCTTGGATTCAGGACGCAATCCCTTGCAGAGTTGGAAGTTACTGAACTATTTGAACTTCACAGATTTTTGGTGAGAGATTCAAGACTGTAATCACGGACTAATACTTGGCATTTCTCTTCTATTTCAAAATTCGATATATTCTGGTGTGCTGAACTGATATAGTTGAAAGGTGTAGTTAACCTTCAACTCGTCATATTATTCCATGTTTCTTTTATGTTCCACAACTTGTTTGTGCTTTCTTTTCAAACTGCAGGAAACAGGGGGGTACCTTGTAACTAAAGAGTGGATCAAGACAATTTCTGGTCAAGTATTGGTATGTGAGGTGGAATAAGCAACCTATGCTTTATGGTACATTTGTGGTGTAATACATGTGCCTGTGTGTTCTTTCCTTATTAGATGATTGCCACTAATAGGACCTTCCATCGATCTCCTGCAGATAAAGATTTAGACTTTTCCTTTACAGGTAGGCCTGAGTAACAGTGGGGGGGAAAAGAATCTTGTTGATTTCTATAGAGTGTATTGGTGTTCTAGAGTAGATAGGAAGGGGTGTGAAACTAAATCCTGTGTTCTTTATCGTTCCAGATCTCCCTCCCCGCTGTCCCCTTCGTTACCCACGATTGCGGAACCCTCCTATTGGTCTGTGATTTATGCTGGGTCACGGGTGGGTTGCGTGATCGCGGGTTTGGTACTTTCGGCACAGCTCCGAGGAGAAGCGTGTCGGATCTTGACAGAATTATCGGCCCAAGGAGACGATCCTCCTCTTAGCTGTGTTGAAAGAAAATGGCCACTATGGATGACGTTTTGGCTGCCCTTGCATTAGTCCAGACGGAATTAGCCGCCTCCAAACGAGAGGTTGCTGCTTCCAGAGCAGAGAACGCTCAGATTAAGGCCCTTTTAGATAGCCTACATGCAAATCCATTCAGTGCAGGAGCTAGTACATCCACTCCTTCCTCTGTAGTGGTAGAAATGCCCACCCAGATTCCGCTAGCCCCCCCTGAGAGATTTTTTGGTGATAACAAAAAAGTTCAGGTATTTATGACACAAGTACGCCTACACTTCATGTGTAAACCTAAAATGTTTATGACTAACCAAGCCCGAGTGGCCTTTTTGATTTCATATTTGGGTGGGGAAGCAGTGCAGTGGGAAGTTCCCATAGTCAGGAGAGATGATCCCCTGTTACACGACTGGGATGAATTCCGGTTGGAGTTCGAGAAAACCTTCGATCGCAGAGCAGAAACGTTTTCTGCAGACCGTGAGCTGTTGGTTTTGAAGCAGGGCACCTCCGATCTGGTTTCATATCTGAACAATTTTCGCCGCTTGGTGGCTGAAACCGATTGGCCCGAGGCCAAGCAATCCGCCTTATTCTATCAAGGATTAAATGACGAAATGAAAGACGTGTTGGCACACATTGACCCTCAACCCCGTACATGTACCGCACTCATAGAACTCGCTCTTCGCCTGGACCACCGCATAAGAGAACGCAAAGGGGAGTTACGTAAGAAGGAGCCGGTGGTGATGGTACATGAGAGAACAGGGGGGAACAGTGAAAAATCTACATCCGCTCAAGAAGCGATGGAGATAGGAGCGGTTAGAGCAGCACTGTCCTTTAGCGAGAAAGAACACCGCAGAAAAAATGGACTCTGTTTATATTGTGGAAAGAAGGGGCACTATCTGCGGGAGTGTCCGGTTAAACCGAAACCCGGAAGGTTCAGGACTGGCCAGACCGCAGTGAGCTCCGTGGAGGAGAAGTCGGGAAACTCCAAAGCTTGAGTGTGAATGGAGGGGAACCCTCAAGCCAAACCATTATCCCTTCAATTACGGCCTGTTGCGAGCAAGACAAGAACCACGTCTTCCTATCTATGATATTGGTGATGGATACTGGAGAGCAAGGAGTAAAGGCTATGGTGGATTCCGGAGCCACTGGTGTTTTCATGGATTATGCAGAGGCAGAGAGGTTGGGCATTCCGCTCCTTGAAAAGAAACACCCGGAACCTGTATATGCGGTGGATGGTAGCGAACTGATTGCAGGACCCATCAGATACCACACTCCAGAATATCGGTGCATTAGCAAGGACTTGCATCAAGAAACCATGTCATTTAATATCATCCAAGCACCCCAATATGGTATCATCTTGGGTCTTCCTTGGCTTCAAAAACATGAACCATCCATTCATTGGACGTCGAAGACGATCAATTTTGTCTCTGAATATTGCAAAGAACATTGTATGGTTTCCGCTGTTAGCCCTTCTCAGACCCTGGCCAGGGTTTTCAACATCACCACTGCCGCCGAGAAGGAGGTGCAACTCCCGTCGTGTTATGCTGAGTACGCAAAAGTGTTTAGTGAGGAACAGGCGGAGGCACTTCCCCCCCACAGACCCTTTGATTGTCGCATTGACCTTGTGCCTGGAGCGGTAATCCCGAACGGCAGGCTTTACGCGCTTACTGTTCCAGAAAACGAATACTTGAGGAAGTACCTGGACAAATATTTGGCTTTGGGGTATATACGCCCCTCTCGGTCGCCGGCATCGTCGCCCTTGTTCTTCATTCCAAAAGCCAACGGGGACAAGAGGTGTTGCATCGATTATCGCGCATTAAACACCATCACGGTAAAAAACCAGTACCCTTTACCACTGATTCCGGTCCTACTAGAACAAGTCCGAACTGCCAATATTTACACCAAGTTAGATCTGCGAGGAGCCTACCATCTGGTCCGCATAAGAAAAGGCGATGAATGGAAGACCGCATTTAAGACACTGTATGGGCTCTTCGAATACCTTGTGATGCCCTTTGGATTGTGCAACGCCCCTGCCGCATTTCAGTACTTTCTTAATGAAGTACTAAGAGATTATCTAGACCTCTTCGTAGTCGTCTACATTGACGATATCCTCGTATATTCCACCGAGACGAGTGAACATCAGTTTCATGTGAAAAAGGTGTTGGGTGCCCTGATGAAACACCATCTCTATTGTAAGATCACAAAATGTGAATTCCATGTTACCACCGTCGAGTTTCTGGGAGTAATGCTTACCCCTTCAGGCCAGGTCATGGCTGAAAGAAAAGTACAAGCCATAAAGGACTGGCCTTGTCCCAGTAATGTAAAAGACATACAGTGTTTATTGGGGTTTGCAAACTTCTATAGGTGGATCATATGTGGATTCTCTGCCTTGGTAACCCCATTGACCCGTCCTACGAGGAAGAATGTGCCGTTTCACTGGAACACCGAGGCACAATTAGCGTTTGATGGGTTGAAAGATGCATTCATCAAGGCTCCTGTTCTGAGACATGCCAACCCCTCTTTGCCGTTTATAGTTGAAGCGGATGCGTCTGAAGTCGCCTTGGGGGCGGTCCTATCACAGCGACAGGAAGACACCGGCATGTTACACCCAATTGCATACATGTCCAGAAAACTCAACCCTGCAGAAATCAATTATACAATAGCCGAAAAGGAGCTACTGGCTATAAAAGACGCTTTCGTTGAATGGAGACATTGGCTTCTAGGAGCAGTTCATCAGGTGACGGTTTACACGGACCATCGCAACTTGCAATTCATAAGAGCAGCACATCATCTGACGCCCCGGCAGTTAAGCTGGATGCTCTTCTTTGAAGAATATCGATTCATAGTCACCTTCAGACCCGGAACACTGAACAAAAAAGCAGACGCTCTAACCCGGCAGGAACATCCGGTATTACACACGCAGACCCCCGAAAGATCAATTATAGATCCTTCTAAAGTGGTGTGTGTGACTCAATCCACCGATTTTGTGCAATCCTTGCGTTCAGGGATCCAATCATGCGTCTGGAGAACCTGGCTTAGACACCATCCGGAATGGCGGTTGAGACAAGGTGTGGCAATGAAAGGGAAACAAGCGCTAGTGCCCACAAAGACCTTACAACGTCTAGTGTTTCAATGGTGCCATGAAATACCGAGCGCCGGACACATGGGATATGTAAAAACTTTGGAAAAGGCTTTAAGACAGTTTTGGTGGCCCTCCATTCAACTAGACTTGAAAAGATGGGGAAATCAGTGCTCGCAATGTGCCAGGATGAAAGCAGATCGAAAAACAACCTCAAGGCCTTCTGCTACCTTTGCCAACCCCTGAAATGCCCTGGGAAAGCATTTCTGTAGACTTCATAGTGGGTTTGCCTAAAGACCAGGGGAAGACGGCCATCATAGTAGTTGTGGACTTTCTTACTAAAATGGGCCATTTTATCGCTTGTGATAGGGTGCCTACTGCAGGTCACTTAGCTCATCTCCTTTTAACACACATAGTTAGGTTGCATGGACTACCGAAAGTGATAGTGTCAGACAGGGGGGCCCAGTTCACTGCAGGGTTCTGGAGAGTATGGTGTGCAGAGTTACGGATCTCATCTTCATTATCCACCAGTTTCCATCCGCAGTCGGATGGACAAACTGAGAGGCTGAACCAGCGGTTGAAACAGTACCTCCGCTGTTATGTTCAAGCTGACACAGATTCTTGGGTGGATTGGTTGTGGGTGGCGGAGCTGGCCTACAATAGCACTTTACACTCTTCCACAGGTCATTCCCCTTTCTTTAGCAATTATGGTCATCACCCTAGGGTTACTCCTCTGATTCTCCCCAGACCCTCGGTTCGATTTCCTGATGTCAAGACACGATTGTTGCGCATTCGCAGGATACTTCTAGTGACGCGCAAGAATCTGGTTCGAGCCAAGGGGAGATACAAAGCTCAGGCGGATAAACACCGTAGGCCGAGTCCTGTATACAAACGTGGGGATCTGGTGTGGTTAGCCACTAAACACATCAAATTCCGTAGATATAGTGTATTTAACCCTAAGTTCATTGGGCCTTATAGGGTGGTGAGAATGGTGAATCCAGTGGCTGTGAAGTTACGTTTGCCTGCCCACTTGCACATTCACCCTGTGTTCCATGTGTCCCTATTGAAGCCTTCCAGAAGCCCTGTTCATCGTCCTCCCGTACCTGTGTGGGTGCAGAATGAATCTGAGTACTAGGTGTTGCGGGTGTTGGACTCCCGGTGGGTGAGAGGGAAACTGCAATATCTACTTTCATGGAAGGGGTACGGGCCTGAAGAGAATTCCTGGGAGCCTGCGGGGTCCATGCATGCTCCTCGGTTGGTGTCCTGTTTTTACCGCCGTCATCCAGAGAAGCCTGCTCCTGGACAGCGCCCCTTGTAAAAGGGGGGTGTACTGTCAGAATCGGTCCGTTCTTGGGCCGTTGTCCGCGCAATGCGTGGGGAACGGAGGCCTTGAAGGAACAGACTACAATCCCCAGAGGGCCATGGGGGTAGTAGCGCGAGACGTTACCGCGCTAATCCGGAAACAAAAACCCCACGGACGGCACAAACGGAGCCGATAATTCAGGTTAGACGGATTGAAGGGCTGCTGTGCATTTCTGCAAAGTAAACCGTGAGTAAGGATACAGTGTGTTTCCGGCGGGGAACTCACAACGCCAGAGACACGTTTTGGGTACTATTGCTGGATACTTGTAAAGATTCCGGGAGAGACGGACACGGCTGTGTCTGTCAATTTCACTTCTCGGTTGTCTTTTCCCGGAGGTTAAGTGTTGTGTACCGAGGGTTTGGGAAGCGCGGCTGCGCTTCTAGTTGGTGAATGTTCCTTGGATTCAGGACGCAATCCCTTGCAGAGTTGGAAGTTACTGAACTATTTGAACTTCACCGATTTTTGGTGAGAGATTCAAGACTGTAATCACGGACTAATACTTGGCATTTCTCTTCTATTTCAAAATTCGATATATTCTGGTGTGCTGAACTGATATAGTTGAAAGGTGCAGTTAACCTTCAACTCGTCATATTATTCCATGTTTCTTTTATGTTCCACAACTTGTTTGTGCTTTCTTTTCAAACTGCAGGAGAGGAAACAGGGGGGTACCTTGTAACTAAAGAGTGGATCAAGACAATTTCTGGTCAAGTATTGGTATGTGAGGTGGAATAAGCAACCTATGCTTTATGGTACATTTGTGGTGTAATACATGTGCCTGTGTGTTCTTTCCTTATTAGATGATTGCCACTAATAGGACCTTCCCTCGATCTCCTGCAGATAAAGATTTAGACTTTTCCTTTACAGGTAGGCCTGAGTAACAGTGGGGGGGAAAAGAATCTTGTTGATTTCTATAGAGTGTATTGGTGTTCTAGAGTAGATAGGGAGGGGTGTGAAACTAAATCCTGTGTTCTTTATCGTTCCAGATCTCCCTCCCCGCTGTCCCCTTCCTTTCCCGCAATTGCGTAACCCTCCCATTGGTCTGTGATTTATGCTGGGTCACGGGTGGGTTGCGTGATCGCGGGTTTGGTACTTTCGGCACAGCTCCGAGGAGAAGCGTGTCGGATCTTGACAGTTGGTACATGATCCTAATGCCGCCCCAACCATCCATAAGACGGTGCGGATATGGATCTGTGAGTACACTCTAGCCAAGATAGTATTCAAAAGGTGGAAAGATGATTAAGTGCAGTGCTCAAGTGAAAGTGAAACTAAAATTGACTACTTAAACAAGAAATGTGTTTAATGAGAATTGTCTAAGTGTCAAAGTTAAAACCACGCCCACATAGAAAAATTATAACTATAGAGTGGCGCTGTGCAGGTCGGTCAACATGTTTCAGCCAGTTTGGAGTAACTTTCCGGCTTTCGTCAGGACCAATAGATGTACTAGCTACTGCAGATCTAAAGTGTAGTGAAAAAAGATGAAAAAGATTTTGTAAGATACTTTACAAAGTAGTATTCTCCTTGGACCTTGGAGCCCCAATGTATCCTGGAGAGCTAATTTTTCAGTTAAAGTTACCTGGAAATTTTACAGACATAAAACCATTGAAATTCCCACGTTATAGTTAGTTGGACTCACTATAACTTGCGCGTGTAATGCACTGCTGATGACATCACATATTATATCACTCATGACATGGTCAGTGACATCACTCATGACATCACTGATGACACCATCCAGTGAATGTGTGTCTTTCTGAAAAATAAATATGTTTTATATATGTATATGTAAAGGTCAATGGAAGAATAAATGTTTAAATAAGTGTCTAAATGGATGTTTTTTAAAAACAAATTTGATTGGTTAACTGGCTTATTAAGTGTATCTTAGTGAATACATATATTAGCGAGTAATGTTTAAATATTTAAATATATGTATCAGTGTTTCACTTTGTGTATAAGTGGCTGCATGGGTTGGTGAGTAGCTACATGTGTGTATATATGGGTTATTAGATTTTTTTTAGTATCTTTATAATTGTCTGTTTGATTTGGTGGCTGTGTTACTTAGCACATAGATGCATCAATGACTGACTCACTGTTTGTATGTGTTTTGATGACAGCATATGTGCCAGAATGTATGGGTGAATGAGTGTGTATATGTATGTGTTAGTAAGTGAATGACTGTCTCACTAGTGTCTTTATCAGTAACTACATATGTTTTAATCTAGTATATGTGAGTATTGATGTATATAAGTGAGTATATGTGAGAGTGAGAGAATAAAAGAGTTTTTGTTTTATTAAGTATGTGTTTCTATAAGTGATTGTTTAAGAGAGTAAGTATGTGTAAGTTTCCTTAGAAGTAAGGTGGTAGTGTGTGTATAGCTGTATATGCAAAAAAATTGATGTTCAATAGTTTATTTGCATGTGTGAGTATGTGTGTGAGCAACTTTTGGAAGACTGTCGGTGTGTTAACAGATGTAAAGGTGTCTCACTACATATGATAAGTGAGTATATGTATGAATGACTTTATAGAACTGTTGGTGAATGAGTGGATGTGTATATAAATGGTAGAATTACTGAATTGGTTGTTGTAACTGGTATAGGTATCTTCACTTTTTTGAAAATGTTAGTTTCTATTTTTGAATATGTGTTTCAAGGGTTACTTTACAGTGAAAAAAGGTCAGTCACTCTGTCACAAGGATGGTGTCATCAGTGATGTCATGAGTGATGTCACTGACCATGTCATGAGTGATGTAATATGTGATGTCATCAGCAGTGCATTACACGCGCAAGTTATAGTGAGTCCAACTAACTGTAACGTGGGAATTTCAATGGTTTTATGTCAGTAAAATTTCCAGGTAACTATAACTGGTGTGAAACCTATGGTTTTTTCAGTGAACTTAATAGTTTTTTTTAAATGCTAATTCCTAACTATAACTGGTGTGAAACCTATGTTTTTTTCAGTGAATTTCATAGGTTTTTTAACTGCTATTTCCTAACTTTTTATAGGGCCTCATACCTATGTGTTTTTGGGGAATTTCTCAGGTTATTTATTCGCAAATATCTATAGCTTAGAAAGGTATGTTTTTCTAAAAATGAATCCTATATTGTATATTTATATACATTTTTTGTTTTTTATAAGTATATTCTTTTTTTTTTTAATATTTCACTCTGGAGCGCTCCCGGTGCGCGTACCGGTGAGCGCCCCGGAGCCCGTACCGGGGCGCGTACCGGGGCGCGTCCCGTCAGCGCACCAACAAAAAAAATTAAGAAAAAAAATAATGAAGGAGTGAGCATGAGGAATGAGGACAAAGAGAGTGGTGTAAAGAGAAAGAGATCTAGAGGGAGAAACACAGAGGGACTGTGTAATAGATAGTAAAACAGAGAAAATGTATAAGAGGAAGTAACTGAGAAAAGGAAAATGAATAAGGGGGCAAAAGAAGAGAAGAAAGAGGAAGAAAACTAAAGCAGATGTTCTGGGACAATGTGAATGGGTGATGAGAGTAAAAGGAAGGGAAGTAAAAGATGGGGAATGAGAGGTAATGACGGAACCAGAGAAAAGGAACAGTGGTGACGGAGGGAAAGAAAATAGCAGTGAGTGTAAGTAAAGAGGAGTGAAAGAGGGTGGATAAAAGTGAATAAGGGTAAGACATGGGGAGTGACAGAAAGAAAGAACAGAGAGAGTAAAGGAAGGAGTGTCAGAAAGGGACTAAGTGAAGCAGAAAAAAAAGGAAAGAGAGGGAGTGTGGGTGAGCAGGGGCACTGAAAGAAGTTGAATGTGGTAGGAAAGTAAGGAAAAGAGAAGTAAATATGGAGGATACGAATAAGTGAGGGAAGCAGAGTAAGAAAACAGGGGTGAGGTAGGGTGACAGAAAAGTAGTGAGGTTAAAGCAAAGGGTGATGACAAACTACATTTTGTAGTCACACTTACCATATAATTAATGAAAACTTACTTGCATCTCTAAACTACACTTTGTATCTGTGAAAGACAAAAGAAAAAACAAGTTATAACTAGTAAAATATATATTTTAAAATAGAAGAAACAGGTCAAGAGGTAAAAAATCTAAAAAAGTGTACTAAGAAATAAAACAATAGTGAAGGATAAAAAAACAGAAATAAAGTAATGTAGAAAGACAAAAAAGAGGGAAAAAGAAATACAAAGAGAACAAATTACAGAAGATAAGTAAGATACTAAAAGAATGTGAGATACCAAAACGAAATCAGGAAAGAGAAGAAAGTAAAAGGAAAATAAGTGAAAAGGAAAGGAGTCTAAATGAGGAACCATTAATAAGAAAAAGGAATGGAAGATGACTGAGAGTGAGTGAAGGGGAGTCACAGAGTGAAGGGATGAAAGGAATGAGGTTAATATAGAACGATAGAGGAAAAAGGAGTCAGAAAGTAAGTACACAGAAAGACAAAGGGAAGGACCAAGTGAACTGCAGTACAATGAGTAAGAAAGGAAAAAGAGTAAAGGAGCAAAAGAAGGAAAGAGAGGGGAAAAGAACTAAAGCAATGGTACTGAGAGAATGTGAGAAAGCTGAAAAGTGGTGGAAGGGAGAGAGGAAATGCAGACAGTTGAAATTGGATTGAGGAGTAGTGAAAGAAGTGGAGTAAAGGAACTGCGATGAAACAAAGTGAAAAAAAGGCAGTGTAAGTGAGTAAAGAGAGCTAAATAAGGGTGGAAAAAGGAAAATGAGTGTGAGACAATGGGAATACAATATAAATTACACAATGCAAACTATAGAATGACTTATACAATATGTTACATTGTTTATTTTTGCTGTTCTCAGAATATATTGAATTTCACTTAAATTAGTGAGTTCAAACTCTTCATCATATAACAGCGGGAAAAAAAAACACAATCTAAAATATTGTGTTTAACAAAAAAACATAAAAACTTACAAATCATATATGTACAGTAACCTTTGATTCACTTACTTTTCCTTGAGGCCAAATAGAAGATAGTGAAGGTCCTTTTGGTGGAAAAAAAGTCTGCTGTTCTCTATACCTTCCATTTCATCGACTTCCTATGAAAAAAGATCTAAGAACATCATACCTTACACTTTTCTTACGGCCAAATCGTGTAAGATATATGAGTATTTTTTACTATGAGATCCACTTACAGTACCTATATCAGATAAATAATTTTAAACATTAGACTAACTAACTAACTAACTTGTATTACCTACTCCCGTCTGCAAAGGCCAATTACCTTTACTAAAACTTTGGTTTTAAAAACACTAGGTAAGAATTTTTAAAGTCATAAGGCAAATGTTGTTTATAAGTCAAATGAGAATCATTGCAGTAACTCCAACCTTTTTGACATTTTAAGTAGCATGTATAATGTCCTGATGTTGTCGAAGAACCGTCATGATAAATAATAGCTACAGATGTAAAGGTTCTTCCTGAAATTGATAACTGAGAAGCCACAACATTTTTGATACAAGTTGTCAATTTAGTTCCATCAGGTCTACATCGTTGGAAAACAAAAATGATATACTGACCATAACTTTGTATAAATAATGTGGATAGCATTGGACACTTACATTGGGTACACACCATATTATGATCTGCTGCTTTAACTAGATTTTTAAATGACATTGAGTTACAGTCTGGTAAAGTCAAATATATAAATCTTTCAGTGTCTATTCTAGTAGTACTTGATGAACTACAGTTGTGGCAGTCATGCTGCCATTGATAAGAAAGGCTAAAAAGATTATCTACATCTACACCTTCATCTTCCAAAACACCAAACATATACATTAAAAAATCCTGACAATCCTGCTGAATGTTCTGTGAAAATGTATCTTGACCAGAACACATATCTAAAATATTTTGAATTTCTGTTACACTTTCTATTTTTGCTTTATCACTGCTACATTTCTCAAACACAGAATTCAATAAACCACACAATCTTCGATCCCGATTTTCAACAATCTGTTCTTGTAAAGTTTGAAGAAAAAAACAACATTAACCACTACATTAGCATAGCAGTTGACACCAGAACTGTTTTCAA
Organism: Lissotriton vulgaris; assembly: GCF_964263255.1. Taxonomy (NCBI): domain Eukaryota; kingdom Metazoa; phylum Chordata; class Amphibia; order Caudata; family Salamandridae; genus Lissotriton; species Lissotriton vulgaris. Next base: position 30,982 of record NW_028248928.1, read on the forward strand.
ACTGAAATCCAACAACATTTTCATCAGAATCCTTTTTCTTTCTGTTTTGAATTACAGTTTCATCTACTTTTTGTCTTTTTGCTACTACCTCACTGCAATTATTCTCATTTCTTCTTTTTCGGCCTACCACACGTTTTTCAAACAGAGGATATTGAGGCAAATGTGGAGCATACTCTCTTCTTAACCTATTGTATTCTTTAACACAATCTAGATCTGCACAAATCTTTGTCTCATCACTCTCAATCAAGTACAATCCTGATAAAGTTCTGACTCGTGATAATGCCACATATGCCATACCCTCTTACAACACAGATCTTCCAATGTTCACCAAAGCACTATCTACACTTAAACCTTGGGTTTTATGAATTGTCACCGCATATGCCAAACAAACAGGAAACTGTTTCCGGCGAACATATAATTCTTTTACGAGCAAAAATCTAGCAGAACAACGACTGATTTGTTGTACTTGCTCAATGCCATGAAATTTTATTTTTAAAAATTCAATTCCATCTCTATTTCTATAATTCACAAAATCAACAACATAACCCATTGCTCCATTTACCAGACCTCTTTCAACATTTAAATTCCTTCTCAAAATGATACGACAATTTAAACACACATTCAGAGTCTTTTCAAAACCAGCTGTTTTAGAAATAATTTTCTTTAATGAATCCAATTTTGTTTCGAAATCTTCTGACAAAACAATTGTTGCACCCATATGCTCTATTTTATCTATTGCTTCCAGTTTCACAATTTCTTCATTTTCTAACTTTAACATTTTGTTGTTGAAGATGGTACATTCTTGCATAGTTGGCATCAAACATATCCCAGATTTCCTCTCAGTCATTTTTAAAAAAATATTCTCTGGAAGAATGTTTTCATTTGGATACAAATTTGAAATTAATCGAGCATGTAAAGCTTCTTTCCCAAGCTCACTTACTTTTCCGATTCTTACATCTTGTAGAATATTTTTATAATCTTCATCCTTTGTCTGTCGCATATTTTGAAGCAGTTCAGCATATTTAAAATGTAACCATATATTAACGTTTCCAATGCTTCCAAGGGACTTCCTGGTATCTTCATGCGTAAGCATTTTAAACACTGGTTGTCCTTTTACTGGAGTCAACTGCAGTAGATCTCCAAAAACAATAATGTGTTTTCCTCCAAATAACACATCATACTCTGTTCTAAGAATTTCTTGCATTCTCAAATGCACAAAAGCAAGCATTAGATTTGAGATGCTTACTTCATCAATGATAAGAAGTTTCATTTTCTTCAAGACTCTGGAAACTTCAGAACAAGCATCTCCAGATAGCTTGTTGTAATGCAATTTATTATCATGCTCAACTGGCAGCATCAGTAAACAATGTAGAGTATTCCCTTTAATGTTATGTGCTGCCAGTCCAGTTGGAGCGGTTACAACACAAGACAGCGGTGATTCAGTCCTTTTCTGCAAATAAGTTGCAATGGCTTTAATCAGAAAACTTTTTCCTGTTCCCGCTTCTCCACTTACGTACAGTCGGACAGGCTTAAATGATGTACATGAGCACACTTTTTTCTCATGTCTGAATCCATGTTCAATCTGTTCTGTAACTTCGTCATATATCTTTTTCTGCTCAACGTTTAGTTGCTTTACCAAATCTTCTAAGTTAACTCCATCCTCTTGAGCTTGTTCCATAGCTCTTTCCACCTCATCCATGGCAGTTGCAGCTTCATTTTGGATAATTGGTCCTCCTAGTGGATCCTGACTCAATGAAGTAGAACTCTGACTGTCTTGAGAACTGTCTCTAGCAATCTCTTCAGCAATTGTGGTTTCTTGCTCTATTTCTTCGTTCAACATTTGCAGATAATTTGGAAAAACAGGACATTCTATGGTATCCTTAGTTGCATTAAAAGAGTCTTCATAACAGAGAAATTCTCCAAGTAGTTCCTCTTCTGTACGCCATGGCTTAAGAGTTGCAAAAGAGCTAAATAGTAAAATTCTCTTTTGTCTGGAGCTTCGCAACTCAATTTTCGATGATTAATCAAATGGCCTTTTCTCTGCTTCACTAGACATCCTTCATACCCAATGACAGCATATTTTCCATTATTGATATCTTCTGTGATGTTCCTCTTATAACTGTAGTTTTGCAGAACTTCATACAAACAAGTGTTCTCAAGGTGAGTACTTCTATTTGGATAGTATGTATCCAACATATTTGTCTTCAAAATATCTGTACTGTTTGGTTCTTTCTTCGCCAAATATTCAATTTCTTGTACAGATTTCAAAACTCGGTTTCGTGTTGCAGCAAGACCTAGACTCACCCAAATGATTGTTCTTGATTTGGCATAGAGACTTGCTGATGATAACCGATCAGAACATTCATATGCTCCAATTTCTCGATGCAACAACATCTTCCGACTGAAACTGTATAATTTCTTGCTTAGACTCTTTTCATGTGAAATGTCCTCCCACATTTCCTTCAGTTCTGTCTTTTCTTTTTTTGTGATGTAAGATGTCACATATCGAGCCACAGCAATAGAGTTGTCAGCAACGAACTGAATATCCATGTTAGCATTCCACATGGACAAAATCACTGGGTTGTAGTCGTTGATGTACTTGGACTCTTCGTTTCTTTTTAAATTGTATGTATTTTTGGGTGATTTCCTCGTCACAGTATGTCGTAGAGATGACATCAAATTATTTACTCTTCCCTTAGAAATCACTGGTCGTGGAAACGACATTTCGTGTAGTACTTTTCCTTGTTTTTGAATTTTCGACGACAGTACTTTCCACAACGATGAGATTGAAAACGTAAAACTTGTTGCCTTAAACTGTTTTCTTCAGTAGTTTTTGGACCAGCACATTTTGAATACTCTTCAATGAAACTCATCACTGTTTCATCCGAATCTGATCCAAATTTGGGTGCATATTTAATCCATACCAACATATGTATATGAGGAGCACCTCTCGCTTGATACTCCTTCCTCCAAAAGAAATCCAAAACCTCTCCAAGGGGAGGATTTTTTTTGTTGGTATTAAAAGACATCATAGCTTCAAATCTATGATTGAAATATCTGCATGCATTCACTGGATCCAAAGAACACAGTTCTCCAGGTGTTTTCAATTCTATATTTTGTATGTTTCCATTTGCCTTTCGTAGAAATTGAAGTAAGTCGTCCCATGCATACTCAGCACAGCTAAGAGTGAGGAACCATGTAGGAGTTCCTAAGTTTCTTAGCATACATTCAATTCCCCATGACGACGGAACCAATACTCGTTTGTTCCACGCTGACATGCCATGAGATTGATTAGCTGAGATTCCAAAATACTGTCTTGCAGATTGACTTTCTCCATAAAGTCCCTCGCCAAAACATTTTGCAGATGAGCTCCACTTTTCAATATATGATTAACTGCATAAGAAAGCCCAGACAAATCACTTTCATACAGTAGATGAAACAAATATGGAATGCATTGACGAAACCTTGGATCTTCAGCATATAATCTTAAAGTCCGGTATTCAGCTGCAGGAATTTGAACTGGTCGATCGTCATATTGTCCACCTCGACCTGTTGGAAATACCTGTGGAAAACAACGAGCTTCCAAACTTTCTTCCCATACACTAATAGGACTTCCTTTTGCTGCTTTCATTTGAAACAAGTCAATTACATTCCCCATTACTTCTTTGGAATGCAAAGGATGAACAGTATAATGTTCATATATTTCTTCACTTCTAGACACATCAACTTTTTCAATTCGGCCAACAGAACAATCACTGTCTTCTTCTGTAGCTGTTTCCTCTGCTCCAACACTTACATCTTTATAGTACTCATTGTTTTTGACCAAATACAACGTTGCCTTTTTGACTTTCCTAACATCCACGAAATCTTGCCAGATTTTCTTACTCTTTGTCGGAACCCCATTAACTAGAATAACCAGAGGATCCTCTTCTACTCTTTCTACACCAATTGTATCAATATTTTTCTTGAACTCTAGAGGCAAATAAACAACTCTTCCCTTTAATCCTCTTTGTAAATCTGTAGGAGGTAATTTCCCTATCTTAGGCTCCATGCGAACAATAGCTTGAAAAGGATGGACACATTGAATCATAAGTATTTAAATCCATCAATTCAGTAGGAATATCTATCAACTGAAGATTATTATGAACAGCTCTAGCAGGCATTCTATTTTCATTTAATTTTTTTAAACAATAAGTACAAATACGTTGATCAAAACTCAAATCGAAAGAATTCTCCACCAACAAATAACTTACAAAATCCTTCCATTCACTATTATTTTCCAATTCACATTTTGCATATAAATCAACTAACCTAGTCTGAATTTTATAATGAGTCCGTCGACAACACACACAAGTTAAATTAGGCCTTTCACTTGATTTTACCTTAAACTTGGTAATTTCCTCGTCAAACTTTTCTATACTTGAAATCTGTACATTGTCTTCCACATTACCATCCATTACTATATCCATTTCTACACGGTCCTCTTTGTTCCCAAAATAACAAAACTCAATTTCTTCACAAATAGTCTTCACATCTACTTCAGATCCATGCAAAAGAGCACTGTTTAACTGTTTAAGCTTAAGTGCTCGACTTTTTGCATAATACAACCTTCTCACTAATTTCCTCACCTTATTATGATGCACTGCTAACATCCTAAAATGATGAAAAACACTCTGACATACTTTTCTAGAAAGACAAGCCAGTGAATGCCCATGCAAACCTGTGCTTTCTCTCACTCTGCAAGGATCTAAGTCTTGTAAGATCTTCATTTTTTGTTTAAGACTTTTCTTACTATATGTACGTAAGAATTTTCGAAGCAAATTGATTGAATCCTGTCGCACACTACAAATACTACTGCACTTCCATGTGTACACTGGACCCTTAGTACGTCTCCCTAAAACTTCATCTGCTAACACCTCTTCTGCATCTCTAGACACAAGTTTCTCTTTTTCCATCACACAACCATCTTTCACCTCATATGCTCGACCACTGGTGTCAACTGCATGCACCAAATCATTTTCCTGAAAGTAACTCTCCTCATTAAAAAATGGCTCAGAACTTGAACTATGCATCCATTCTCCAGAAAATACTTCACAAAAATTAGTCCGATTAATTATTCTTTTCCATCTACTGTTCGATTTGAAAACATCAATTGCCTTATTAAGTATCCTAATTCTATTGATTACTACAATAAATAATTTTTTCTTTACTTCAAAAGCCTGATCAACAATCTTTTCTACACTTTTCTTTTTCTTGTAAAAAGCAGCTCTCTGTTTACCTTTCTTTTCAATTTTTAGCAAATTTAAAACTACCCTATTGCGAAACATTCGTCTACGAATGTCCCTAAATTGATTTAACCTTCTATTGCTATCCATATTCTTCTCTCCTGCTCCAATAGAGACATTTTTGAGGGCATCTCCTTCCTTTTAAAATGTGTTCTCTCCTTCTAGATCTTCACATTACCGTTAACATTTTTTTTTGTTTTACATATATTGCGAAAAAAAGATTTAGTTGTCTTACCAGGGCGGCATTTTTGCTAACTTTTAAAATGTTGAATACAATCTGTGGTAAAGAAAAAAATAACACATTATAGTCCACTATTAGCAAACAACAAAGCAATCACAATAAGCAAACGATATAAACACTAATTTGCAACATATCTAAGTTTATACCACAAGTCAATCATAAATAAGGCCCAAATGTAAATACCATTGATTTGCCCCCAAAATCGTTTTTTGAATAACATTTTAGAAACACAGCGCAGGACCTATGTACAAGCATTCAATTTCACTACTGAAACCTCACTGTTTCACAAAATACAAATCCCCTATCTTGCAAATATACATAGCAAGCATCATCAAAAAGCAAGACAGAAACCAATAGCAAGGAAACTCAGGGCCTTATTTATGAAGGCCTTGCGCCACCGGTGCGTCACTTTTTTCCCATGTTAAAAGTGACGCACTGGCGCCACAAGGCTATCATAAATAACACCCAAATGTAAATACCATTGATTTGCCCCCAAAATCGTTTTCTGAATAACATTTTAGAAACACAGCGCAAGACCTTTGTACAAGCATTCAATTTCCTTACTGAAACCTCACTGTTTCACAAAATACAAATCCCCTATCTTGCAGATATACATAGCAAGCATCATCAAAAAGCAAGACAGAAACAAATAGCAAAGAAACTCAGGGCCTAATTTATGACGGCCTTGCGCCACCAAAGCGTCACTTTTTTCCCATGTTAAAAGTGACGCACTGGTGCCACAAGGCAATCATAAATAAGGCCCAAATGTAAGTACCATTGATTTGCCCCTAAAATCGTTTTTTGAATAACATTTTAGAAACAGAGCGCAGGACCTATGTACAAGCATTCAATTTCACTACTGAAACCTCACTGTTTCACAAAACACAAATCCCCTATCTTGCAAATATACATAACAAGCATCATCAAAAAGCAAGACAGAAACCAATAGCAAAGAAGCTCAGGGCCCTATTTATGAAGGCCTTGCGCCACCGGTGCGTCACTTTTTTCTCATGTTAAAAGTGACGCACTGGCGCCACAAGGCAATCATAAATAACACCCAAATGTAAATACCATTGATTTGCCCCCAAAATGGTTTTTTGAATAACATTTTACAAACACAGCGTAGGACCTATGTACAAGCATTCAATTTCACTACTGAAACCTCACTGTTTCACAAAATACAAATCCCCTATCTTGCAAATATACATAGCAAGCATCATCAAAAAGCAAGACAGAAACCAATAGCAAAGAAACTCAGGGACTTATTTATGAAGGCCTTGCGCCACCGGTGCATCACTTTTTTCCCATGTTAAAAGTGACGCACTGGCGCCACAAGGCTATCATAAATAACACCCAAATGTAAATACCATTGATTTGCCCCCAAAATCGTTTTCTGAATAACATTTTAGAAACACAGCACAAGACCTATGTACAAGCATTCAATTTCCTTACTGAAACCTCACTGTTTCACAAAATACAAATCCCCTATCTTGCAGATATACATAGCAAGCATCATCAAAAAGCAAGACAGAAACAAATAGCAAAGAAACTCAGGGCCTAATTTATGAAGGCCTTGCGCCACCAAAGCGTCACTTTTTTCCCATGTTAAAAGTGACGCAATGGTGCCACAAGGCAATCATAAATAACACCCAAATGTAAATACCATTGATTTGCCCCCAAAATCGTTTTTTGAATAACATTTTAGAAACACAGCGCAGGACCTATGTACAAGCATTCAATTTCACTACTGAAACCTCACTGTTTCACAAAATACAAATCCCCTATCTTGCAAATATACATAACAAGCATCATCAAAAAGCAAGACACAAACCAACAGCAAAGAAACTCAGGGCCTTATTTATGGAGGCCTTGCGCCACAGGTGCGTCACTTTTGTCCCATATTAAAAGTGACGCACCGGCGCCAAAAGGCAATCATAAATAACACCCAAATGTAAATACCATTGATTTGCCCCCAAAATCGTTTTTTGAATAACATTTAACAAACACAGCGCAGGTCCTATATACAAGCATTCAATTTCACTACTGAAACCTCACTGTTTCACAAAATACAAATCCCCTATCTTGCAAATATACATAACAAGCATCATCAAAAAGCAAGACAGAAACCAATAGCAAAGAAACTCAGGGCCTTATTTATGAAGGCCTTGCGCCACCAGTGCATCACTTTTTTCCCATGTTAAAAATAACGCTCTAGCGCCACAAGGCAATCATAAATAAGACCAAATGTAAATACCATTGATTTGCCCCCAAAATCGTTTTTTGAATAACATTTTAGAAACACAGCGCAGGACCTATGTACAAGCATTCAATTTCACTACTGAAGCCTCACTGTTTCACAAAATACAAATCCCCTATCTTGCAGATATACATAGCAAGCATAATCAAAAAGCAAGACAGAAACCAATAGCAAAGAAACTCAGGGCCTTATTTATGAAAGCCTTGCGCCACCGGTGCGTCACTTTTTTCTCATGTTAAAAGTGACGCACTGGCACCACAAGGCAATCATAAATAACACCCAAATGTAAATACCATTGATTTGCCCCCAAATTCGTTTTCTGAACAACATTTTGGAAACACAGCGCAAGACCTATGTACAAGCATTCAATTTCCTTACTGAAACCTCACTGTTTCACAAAATACAAATCCCCTATCTTGCAGATATGCATAGCAAGCATCATCAAAAAGCAAGACAGAAACAAATAGCAAAGAAACTCAGGGCCTAATTTATGAAGGCCTTGCGCCACCAAAGCGTCACTTTTTTCCCATGTTAAAAGTGACGCACTGGTGCCACAAGGCAATCATAAATAAGGCCCAAATGTAAAAACCATTGATTTGCCCTAAAAACGTTTTTTGAATAACATTTTAGAAACACAGCGCAGGACCTATGTACAAGCATTCAATTTCACTACTGAAACCTCACTGTTTCACAAAATACAAATCCCCTATCTTGCAAATATACATAACAAGCATCATCAAAAAGCAAGACAGAAACCAATAGCAAAGAAACTCAGGGCCTTATTTATGAAGGCCTTGCGCCACCGGTCCGTCACTTTTTTCTCATGTTAAAAGTGACGCACTGGCGCCACAAGGCAATCATTAATAACACCCAAATGTAAATACCATTGATTTGCCCCCAAAATCGTTTTTTGAATAACATTTTAGAAACACAGCGCAGGACCTATGTACAAACATTCAATTTCACTACTGAAACCTCACTGTTTCACAAAATACAAATCCCCTATCTTGCAAATATACATAGCAAGCATTATCAAAAAGCAAGACACAAACCAACAGCAAAGAAACTCAGGGCCTTATTTATGGAGGCCTTGCGCCACCGGTGCGTCACTTTTGTCCCATATTAAAAGTGACGCACCGGCGCCAAAAGGCAATCATAAATAACACCCAAATGTAAATACCATTGATTTGCCCCCAAAATCGTTTTTTGAATAACATTTTACAAACACAGTGCAGGTCCTATGTACAAGCATTCAATTTCACTACTGAATCCTCACTGTTTCACAAAATACAAATCCCCTATCTTGCAAATATACATAACAAGCATCATCAAAAAGCAAGACAGAAACCAATAGCAAAGAAACTCAGGGCCTTATTTATGAAGGCCTTGCGCCACCGGTGCATCACTTTTTTCCCATGTTAAAAATGACGCTCTAGCGCCACAAGGCAATCATAAATAAGACCAAATGTAAATACCATTGATTTGCCCCCAAAATCGTTTTTTGAATAACATTTTAGAAACACAGCGCAAGACCTATGTACAAGCATTCAATTTCCTTACTGAAACCTCACTGTTTCACAAAATACAAATCCCCTATCTAGCAGATATACATAGCAAGCATCATCAAAAAGCAAGACAGAAACAAATAGCAAAGAAACTCAGGGCCTAATTTATGAAGGTCTTGCGCCACCAAAGCGTCACTTTTTTCCCATGTTAAAAGTGACGCACTGGTGCCACAAGGCAATCATAAATAAGGCCCAAATGTAAATACCATTGATTTGCCCCTAAAATCGTTTTTTGAATAACATTTTAGAAACACAGCGCAGGACCTATGTACAAGCATTCAATTTCACTACTGAAACCTCACTGTTTCACAAAATACAAATCCCCTATCTTGCAAATATACATAGCAAGCATTATCAAAAAGCAAGACACAAACCAACAGCAAAGAAACTCAGGGCCTTATTTATGGAGGCCTTGCGCCACCGGTGCGTCACATTTGTCCCATATTAAAAGTGACGCACCGGCGCCAAAAGGCAATCATAAATAACACCCAAATGTAAATACCATTGATTTGCCCCAAAATCGTTTTTTGAATAACATTTTACAAACACAGCGCAGGTCCTATGTACAAGCATTCAATTTCACTACTGAAATCTCACTGTTTCACAAAATACAAATCCCCTATCTTGCAAATATACATAACAAGCATCATCAAAAAGCAAGACAGAAACCAATAGCAAAGAAACTCAGGGCCTTATTTATGAAGGCCTTGCGCCACCGGTGCATCACTTTTTTCCCATGTTAAAAATGACGCTCTAGCGCCACAAGGCAATCATAAATAAGACCAAATGTAAATACCATTTATTTGCCCCCAAAATCGTTTTTTGAATAACATTTTAGAAACACAGCGCAGGACCTATGTACAAGCATTCAATTTCACTACTGAAACCTCACTGTTTCACAAAATACAAATCCCCTATCTTGCAAATATGCATAGCAAGCATCATCAAAAAGCAAGACAGAAACCAATAGCAAAGAAACTCAGGGCCTTATTTATGAAGGCCTTGCGCCACCGGTGCATCACTTTTTTCCCATGTTAAAAGTGATGCACTGGCGCCACAAGGCTATCATAAATAACACCCAAATGTAAATACCATTGATTTGCCCCCAAAATCGTTTTCTGAATAACATTTTAGAAACACAGCACAAGACCTATGTACAAGCATTCAATTTCCTTACTGAAACCTCACTGTTTCACAAAATACAAATCCCCTATCTTGCAGATATACATAGCAAGCATCATCGAAAAGCAAGACAGAAACAAATAGCAAAGAAACTCAGGGCCTAATTTATGAAGGCCTTGCGCCACCAAAGCGTCACTTTTTTCCCATGTTAAAAGTGACGCAATGGTGCCACACGGCAATCATAAATAAGGCCCAAATGTAAATACCATTGATTTGCCCCTAAAATCGTTTTTTGAATAACATTTTAGAAACACAGCGCAGGACCTATGTACAAGCATTCAATTTCACTACTGAAACCTCACTGTTTCACAAAATACAAATCCCCTATCTTGCAAACATACATAACAAGCATCATCAAAAAGCAAGACAGAAACCAATAGCAAAGAAACTCAGGGCCTTATTTATGAAGGCCTTGCGCCACCGGTCCGTCACTTTTTTCTCATGTTAAAAGTGACGCACTGGCGCCACAAGGCAATCATAAATAACACCCAAATGTAAATACCATTGATTTGCCCCCAAAATCGTTTTTTGAATAACATTTTAGAAAGACAGCGCAGGAACTATGTACAAACATTCAATTTCACTACTGAAACCTCACTGTTTCACAAAATACAAATCCCCTATCTTGCAAATATACATAGCAAGCATTATCAAAAAGCAAGACACAAACCAACAGCAAAGAAACTCAGGGCCTTATTTATGGAGGCCTTGCGCCACCGGTGCGTCACTTTTGTCCCATATTAAAAGTGACGCACCGGCGCCAAAAGGCAATCATAAATAACACCCAAATGTAAATACCATTGATTTGCCCCCAAAATCGTTTTTTGAATAACATTTTACAAACACAGTGCAGGTCCTATGTACAAGCATTCAATTTCACTACTGAAACCTCACTGTTTCACAAAATACAAATCCCCTATCTTGCAAATATACATAACAAGCATCATCAAAAAGCAAGACAGAAACCAATAGCAAAGAAACTCAGGGCCTTATTTATGAAGGCCTTGCGCCACCGGTGCATCACTTTTTTCCCATGTTAAAAATGGCGCTCTAGCGCCACAAGGCAATCATAAATAAGACCAAATGTAAATACCATTGATTTGCCCCCAAAATCGTTTTTTGAATAACATTTTAGAAACACAGCGCAGGACCTATGTACAAGCATTCAATTTCACTACTGAAGCCTCACTGTTTCACAAAATACAAATCCCCTATCTTGCAGATATACATAGCAAGCATAATCAAAAAGCAAGACAGAAACCAATAGCAAAGAAACTCAGGGCCTTATTTATGAAAGCCTTGCGCCACCGGTGCGTCACTTTTTTCTCATGTTAAAAGTGACGCACTGGCACCACAAGGCAATCATAAATAACACCCAAATGTAAATACCATTGATTTGCCCCCAAAATCGTTTTCTGAACAACATTTTGGAAACACAGCGCAAGACCTATGTACAAGCATTCAATTTCCTTACTGAAACCTCACTGTTTCACAAAATACAAATCCCCTATCTTGCAGATATGCGTAGCAAGCATCATCAAAAAGCAAGACAGAAACAAATAGCAAAGAAACTCAGGGCCTAATTTATGAAGGCCTTGCGCCACCAAAGCGTCACTTTTTTCCCATGTTAAAAGTGACGCACTGGTGCCACAAGGCAATCATAAATAAGGCCCAAATGTAAATACCATTGATTTGCCCCTAAAATCGTTTTTTGAATAACATTTTAGAAACACAGCGCAGGACCTATGTACAAGCATTCAATTTCACTACTGAAACCTCACTGTTTCACAAAATACAAATCCCCTATCTTGCAAATATACATAACAAGCATCATCAAAAAGCAAGACAGAAACCAATAGCAAAGAAACTCAGGGCCTTATTTATGAAGGCCTTGCGCCACCGGTCCGTCACTTTTTTCTCATGTTAAAAGTGACGCACTGGCACCACAAGGCAATCATAAATAACACCCAAATGTAAATACCATTGATTTGCCCCCAAAATCGTTTTTTGAATAACATTTTAGAAACACAGCGCAGGACCTATGTACAAACATTCAATTTCACTACTGAAACCTCACTGTTTCACAAAATACAAATCCCCTATCTTGCAAATATACATAGCAAGCATTATCAAAAAGCAAGACACAAACCAACAGCAAAGAAACTCAGGGCCTTATTTATGGAGGCCTTGCGCCACCGGTGCGTCACTTTTGTCCCATATTAAAAGTGACGCACCGGCGCCAAAAGGCAATCATAAATAACACCCAAATGTAAATACCATTGATTTGCCCCCAAAATCGTTTTTTGAATAACATTTTACAAACACAGTGCAGGTCCTATGTACAAGCATTCAATTTCACTACTGAAACCTCACTGTTTCACAAAATACAAATCCCCTATCTTGCAAATATACATAACAAGCATCATCAAAAAGCAAGACAGAAACCAATAGCAAAGAAACTCAGGCCCTTATTTCTGAAGGCCTTGCGCCACCGGTGCATCACTTTTTTCCCATGTTAAAAATGACGCTCTAGCGCCACAAGGCAATCATAAATAAGACCAAATGTAAATACCATTGATTTGCCCTTAAAATCGTTTTTTTAATAACATTTTAGAAACACAGCGCAGGACCTATGTACAAGCATTCAATTTCACTACTGAAGCCTCACTGTTTCACAAAATACAAATCCCCTATCTTGCAGATATACATAGCAAGCATAATCAAAAAGCAAGACAGAAACCAATAGCAAAGAAACTCAGGGCCTTATTTATGAAGGCCTTGCGCCACTGGTGCGTCACTTTTTTCTCATGTTAAAAGTGACGCACTGGCACCACAAGGCAATCATAAATAACACCCAAATGTAAATACCATTGATTTGCCCCCAAAATCGTTTTCTGAATAACATTTTAGAAACACAGCGCAAGACCTATGTACAAGCATTCAATTTCCTTACTGAAACCTCACTGTTTCACAAAATACAAATCCCCTATCTAGCAGATATACATAGCAAGCATCATCAAAAAGCAAGACAGAAACAAATAGCAAAGAAACTCAGGGCCTAATTTATGAAGGCCTTGCGCCACCAAAGCGTCACTTTTTTCCCATGTTAAAAGTGACGCACTGGTGCCACAAGGCAATCATAAATAAGGCCCAAATGTAAATACCATTGATTTGCCCCTAAAATCGTTTTTTGAATAACATTTTAGAAACACAGCGCAGGACCTATGTACAAGCATTCAATTTCACTACTGAAACCTCACTGTTTCACAAAATACAAATCCCCTATCTTGCAAATATACATAACAAGCATCATCAAAAAGCAAGACAGAAACCAATAGCAAAGAAACTCAGGGCCTTATTTATGAAGGCCTTGCGCCACCGGTGCGTCACTTTTTTCTCATGTTAAAAGTGACGCACTGGCGCCACAAGGCAATCATAAATAACACCCAAATGTAAATACCATTGATTTGCCCCCAAAATCGTTTTTTGAATAACATTTTAGAAACACAGCGCAGGACCTATGTACAAGCATTCAATTTCACTACTGAAACCTCACTGTTTCACAAAATACAAATCCCCTATCTTGCAAATATACATAACAAGCATCATCAAAAAGCAAGACAGAAACCAATAGCAAAGAAACTCAGGGCCTTATTTATGAAGGCCTTGCGCCACCGGTGCATCACTTTTTTCCCATGTTAAAAATGACGCGCTAGCGCCACAAGGCAATCATAAATAAGACCAAATGTAAATACCATTTATTTGCCCCCAAAATCGTTTTTTGAATTACATTTTAGAAACACAGCGCAGGACCTATGTACAAGCATTCAATTTCACTACTGAAGCCTCACTGTTTCACAAAATACAAATCCCCTATCTTGCAGATATACATAGCAAGCATAATCAAAAAGCAAGACAGAAACCAATAGCAAAGAAACTCAGGGCCTTATTTATGTAGGCCTTGCGCCACCGGTGCGTCACTTTTTTCCCATGTTAAAAGTGACGCACTGGCGCCACAAGGCTATCATAAATAACACCCAAATGTAAATACCATTGATTTGCCCCCAAAATCGTTTTTTGAATAACATTTTAGAAACACAGCGCAAGACCTATGTACAAGCATTCAATTTCACTACTGAAACCTCACTGTTTCACAAAATACAAATCCCCTATCTTGCAAATATACATAGCAAAGACAGAGGCAGACACTATTAATTGCTTCTCAAAAATATAAAAGGCATTCTTTTGCCCCAAAATCGTTTTTTAAATAACTTTTTACAAACACAGCACAAGTCCTATGTACAAGCATTCAATTTTACTACTGAAACTTCACTATCTGCTTCCAAATCTTCTCCATAGAGCAAATAAGTTTCTATCTAAATTAAATGAATCATTACGTACCTTTACAAATGCTTTGGGAGATTAAGAACAGTGTCAGATACACACCCCAATATTTCTTTAGCAGAGCAAAAGGTATGTTCTCCAGGCACTGCAACCATTAATGGCACTGAAAACCTCTAATTTTACACAGATATGACTCATTTCAACCAACCAAAACTCTTCCCTCACTATTTTCAAACCAACACCCTTTCCCCTCTCAGACCTTTCTATCTGTTACCATAGCAACTCCCTCCTAACTGAACTCTCAGGTTCAAAAGTTGATTCTACAATGTTGCAAATTAAGTCAGCAAGGATGTTTGACCTCTCAATACACCAGCTTATCCAAGGGCATTATTGCTTTAATTGACTTTTTCTTAACCATTCAAATTGCTTCTTTCACACAACACAACCATGCACCCTAACTTTCAGTTTTTAACTATCTGAATCCACCAATCATTTCTTGTGATTCAAGAGCAGAGAAACTCCACAATTATTTTTTTGTAAACTTCTACTGTTCCAACTGCCATTTCATTCCCACACTTCATCTGACTGCACCAGAACCTTCTCTCATCATGTATTCTGTCTGGATTATTGGACATAGCTACATCCACTGGGCTCAAAGGTATGCAGCTAGCAAACATTTTCACAACCTTGATTTATGAAATGTCGAAATCAAGTGGATTGGCCAGAGAGGATTGAGATGTCATCAATTGATACCATTGGTGAAACATTTTTGCATCTGCCAAACCCTGACCTCTTAATAGTGCACTGTGGAGGAAATGACTTGGGCACTATGACTGGGGTTGGTCTGGAAATGCTTTTAAAGGACACCTTTGATCAATTGATGACACTTTTTCCAAAAACTGCCTCCGTATATTCTAATATATGCCAAAGACAGAAATGGAACTGGTCCAACGACTTTTGTCCACAATTTGAGAAAGCACGGAAACATGTGAATAAATCTGTTTCTGCTTACATGAGAGACTGTGGAATGGGTTCAATATACAATAATAACTTGCGTTACAACATGCAAGACATCTACAGAGGAGATGGTGTGCACTTCTCAGATGAGGGTAATAGAATATTCCTCCTGAATTTAAGACTGTGCACTGGAACCTACTTGTAGGTACTTAAATCCGCCACAGAACCCAAAAGCTCTTTTCAGGGCTACCCTACCTATGATCACTCATAATGAAATTATGCTTCTAACTTTTTTCACTATTTTTCACCAAAGTATACTCCCCGGTACGCTCCCCGGTACGCTGCCCGGTAGGCGCACCGGGCGCTCCCCCCGCAAATTTAAAAAAAAAAATTTTTTTTAGCCTATATGAGCCTCCTAAGCCCCCCTCACAAAACCTAGGGGGTCAGGGGCTGTCTACCGTGCCCCCTTCTACCCATTCCCAACATTGTTTGTCCTCCATCTTGTGTCTCGATTGTACCGAAACACAAAATGGAGGACTCCCGTAATGCTGCCGGTGGGCGTACCGGGGCGCGCACCGGTAAGCGCTCCCTAAAAAAAGGTGGGAAAGGAATTTACAGAAAAACCACTGGAGACACTTTCATCAAATATAGAATAGGCCCTAATACATAGCAGTCCCTACCATTTACCCAAATTTGGTGGAATTCCATTGAGACATTTAGGCTGTAGGCCTGTCTAAATATCCTGAGGTAAATTACATGACCAAAACACATATGAAGTGTTAGAATTTATAACCAATTAAAAAGTTACTTTCATTTTCTACGATTATTTCCTGACATTTGATTGGTTATGTACATGAATATATATAAAAAAGAGAGGGAAACACAGCCATTTTGACTACTACTTCCTGAAGTACATTTGAAAAGAAATAACACTGAGAACTTCAACTGCTTTCTCAAAGGTAAGTTGTTATTTTGGAAAGTGAAGTATATTGTGCACTTTAAGTTAATTTGAGAAAAAATATTCTGTTAGTTATATACTATACCTCTGTAATAGCTATAGATTGAGATAGGCTTCTCTGTTATAGTTATAGATTGAGTTAGGCTTCCCTTGTATTATTATAAATTTACTTAGGCTTTATCACATACACTTTTTTATATTTCTAATTCCAGCCTGATATCATACACTGCCCAAAGATAACTTCACTGTTAAAAAATCCAAACTAGCTGTCTGAACTTAAACACAACAGTGCCCTATCTCTACTGATATATTTATTTTTTATGCAATTTACAGCAACAAAATGGAAGGAGAACAGGATATTTCTTTTGAAATTGTTTTGGACAACAACACAGAAGAAAAAATTGCTGAGAATGATGACTTTGATTTTATGGATTGGTCTCTGGACCATGAATTAGTTCAGTGTGTGGAATCAATGGAATCACAGAATGAAAATGAGGACATTCCAGACAATATATTGTTAGAAGTTTTATTAAATTATGAAAAAGAATCAGAAGAATAAATGTATATTTAATAATCAAAAATTGTTCATTTTTATATGTAATTCATCAAGTAGTTCCAAAATGTTTATAATATAAAATGAGACTTATAGTATACTGTGCAACTTTTTTGTGTTACATAGTAAGTTTGCTCATAGTTACTTCCTTTCTCCCACTATATTATCTCCAATGTGTATTTAACATCTATTTATCATCTCCTGCCTCCATGTTGTTTCTGCATTCCTGACAGACTATGGTATGAATTCAATATACCACAATAACTTCTGTAACAACATGCAAGATATCTACAAAGGAGACGGTGTATATCAAATTTTAGACTCTGCATTGGTACCTACATGTTGGTACTTAATAAAAAAAAAACAACAAAAAGAACAATTAATAAACATACAATTTTTGAAAAGTCTGTCATTCTTTTTTCCATATAGTACGCTCCCTAGTGTGCTCCCCGGTGCGCGTACCGAGCGCTCCCCCCGCGCAAAACGAAAAAAAGATTTTTTTTTTTTTGCCCTGCGGGGCCCTTTTATAGCTCCCACATCAAACCTAGGGGGTATGGGGAGGTCTACCCTGCCCCCTTATGGTCATTTCCCCCTTTGTTTTGGCTATCTCTTGTGTCTCGATCCTACCGAGACACAAGATGGCGGCCGCTCCGGACTGTTTCGAATGTTTACAGACACCCGTGAGCCAATCAGCTTTCCGTGCGCAAGTCGTGTGGCACGCCTGGTGCGTTCCCCGGTGCAAGTACCGGGGCGCGCCTATAGATATATATATTTTTTAAACCTAAATTACTCAAAATCCACTGGAGCACATATCTTGAGACATAGCAAAGGCACATCGGGCTACCAGTCCCTTTTTTATTTACGTAGCAACATGTAGGTACCAATGCAGAGTCTAAAAATAAAAAAACACCGTCTCCTTTGTAGATATCTTGCAAGTTGTTTCTGAAGTTTTTGTGGTATATGGAATTCATACCATAGTCTGTCTGGAAAGCCGAAACAATATGGAGGTAGGAGATGATAAAGAGATGTTAAATACACATTGGAGATAATATAGTGGAAGAAAGGAAGTAACTATGAGCAAACTTAGTATGTAACACAAAAAAGTTGCACAGTATATTTAAAGTCTGACTTTACATTATAATCAATTTGCTACTAGTTTACAAAATAAATTTAAAAATGAATAATGTCTCAAACAATTTTTGAATTATTAAATAAAAATTTATTTTTCTGATTCTTTTTCAAAATTTAAAAGAAAATCTAATAATTAATTATCATTTTTTTTTTCATTTTCAAGTAGGAAATCTACTGCTTCCACACATTGCAGAAGTTCAAAGTCCCGTGAATCATCATTGAATTCATGGTCAATTTCTTTATCTGTTTTGCTTCCTGCAACAATTTCAAAGTTATTTTTCTGTTGTCCTTCCATTTTGTATGCTGTAAAATGAATTTTAAAAAAATACATCAGTACAGATAGGGCACTGTTGGGTTTAGGTACAGACAGGTAGTTTGGTTTTTTAAACAGTGATTTTTTCGTTGGGCAGTGTATGGTATCAAACTGGAAGTAGAAATATGAAAAAAATTATGAAATAAACTCTAAGTCAATTCTTAATTATACAAGACAAGTCTAACTCCATCCATAACTAAAACAGAGAAGTCTATTTTATTCTATAAGTATTACAGAGTGATAGAATATAACTATCAGAAAATGTTTTCCTAATTAGCTTACAGTACAGAACATACTTCAGTTTTTAAAATAATATCTTACCTTTCAAATAGAACTTGAAGTTATCAGTTGAAATGTAGTTGATATGTACTTCAAGAAGTAGTAGTCAAAATGGCTGTGTTTCTCTCTCTTTCTTTATATATATTCAGTTACATAACCAATCAAATGTCATGATATAATAGTAGAAATTGAAAGTAACATTTTAATTGGTTGTCAATTCCAACACTTCCGATGTGTTTTGTGAAGTAATTTACCTCAGGGAATTTAGAGAGTTCTACATTGTAAATGGCTAAATGGAATTCCAACCAAATTTGTGAAAATGGTAGGGATTGGTATGTAGTATGAGCTAATGTTTAATTGGTGAAAGTGTCTCCAGTGGTTTTTCTGTAAATTACTTTCCCACCTTTTTTGAGCGAGTGCTTGTCAGTGCGTGTCCCGGTACGCGAACCTGCAGCGTTACGGGAGTCCTCCATTTTGTGTTTCGGTAGAATTGAGATACAAGATGGAGGGTAAATAATGTTCAGAATGGGTAGAAGGGGGTACTTTAGACGTATCCTGACCCCCTAGGTTTTCTGAGGGTGGCTGAGGAGGCTCATATATGTTGGGAAAAAAAATTGAATTTTTCGCGCAGTTAGCTGCCGGTACGCGAACCGGGTAGCGAACCGGGAAGCGAACATAAGTGAAAATTAGTGAAAAAAGGTACATTCGAAATTTCAAAAGAGTAAATAAAGTTAAGGTAGCTCTGAAAAGAGCTTTTGTGTTCTGTGTAAGTTCTAGGTACTTATAAGTAGGAACCAATACACATTCTTAAATTTAGTATGAAAACTCTGTTCCCCTCATCTGAGAAGTGCACGCCATCTCTGTAGATATCTTGCATATAGTAACGCAAGTTATTGTTGTAGATAGCACCCATTCCATGGTCTCTCATGTAAGCTGAAACAGACTTATTTACATGCTTCCTCGATTTCTCAATTTGTGGACAAAATTGATTGGACCACCTCCATTTTTGTCTTTGGCATATATTGGAATATACCAAGGCAGTTTGAGGAAAAAGTGTCATCAATTGCTCAAAGGTGTCTTTTAAGAGCATTTACAGACCTACCCCAGTCAAAGTGCCCAAATCATTTCCTCCACAGTGCACTATTATGAGGTCAGGGTTTGGCAAATGTAAAAAGGTTTTCACCAATGGTATCAATTGGTGACATTTCAATCCTCTTCGGCCAATCCATTTGATTTCCACATTTTGTAAATTGAGGTTGTGTACATTTCTGTTATCAGCATACCTGTGAGCCCAGTGGATGTAGCTATGTCCAAGAATCCAGACTGAAAACATGGCTAGAGGAGTTTTTGCTGCAGTCAGATGAAGTGTGGGAATGAAATGGCAGTTGAAATAGTGAAGTTTGTAATGAAAAAAACTGTGGAGTTTGAGTGCAAATGATTCATAAGTAGTGATTGGTGTATTTCCATTGCTGAAAACAGAAAGTTAGGGTGCATGGATGTGTTCTTTGAAAGATGTAATTTGAATGGGTTTTTAAAAATGATGTTATGAAAGATTGCAGTGGATTAGCAGGTGTACTGAGAGTTCAGAGTTCATTTGAAACATTGTTGTGTGAACATGTAAACATGAGAGGTCTGGCAGGCGGTAGTTGCTATGGAAAAAGGGCAGAAAGGGCAGAGGGGGGAAGGGTGTTGATTTAAAAATAGTGAGGGAAGAGTTTTGATTGGCTGACATGAGAGATATGTGTGATGAATATCAGCATTTCAGTGCCTTTGTTGGTTGCAGCCTCCGGAGTGCATACCTTTAATTCTGCTAAAGAAAAATTGGTGTGTTTCTGAGACTGTTTTGAAATTCAAAAAGAATTTGTAAAGGTGAGTTATCGTTTCTATATTTTAGATAAAGACTAGTATGCTTTTTTGCGTAAATAAGAAAGCCAGCTGTGTATTTAAAATGATGTTTTGAGTCAAGTGTTTGCATTATGCTTTCAAAGACGATTTTGCATTCTTTTACCAATTGTAATTGCAGATAATGTAAAGTATTAGTACTGACAAGGAGCTGTGCTTTGTTTTCAAATTATGATCAGAAAATCGTTTTTAAGGAAAAGGAATGCTTTAAAAAATTATGAGAATTTATTTACTTGTGATGTGACTCCTGCAATGAGTCGTTTTTGCGGAACAGATGCATGATGCATCTGTGTTGTTATTGCCCCATGCTGCTCTACAGTGTACATGTAAAAAATGATGCATAAGTGTTGCACAAGCATTGTAAATACTCTCCTATCTGTGCTTAGCCATTTCAAGTCACTTCCCCCTGGTTCAAGGGCCTTGTAAATACGTCCCCATGTGTGTCTGGTCATTTGTAGTCACTTTCCCCGTGGTGCAAGGCCCTTGCAAATACGCCCCCATGTGTGCTTGAAAAATTTTGATTTTGATTGTTTGAGTTACATAGCCATGTTAAAAGTTATTGAAAAAAAGGTGCAAGTACCTTAAAAAAACGTTTTCATGTGTATTAGGGCATTTTAAGTCAGTTCCCCATGAATGTAGGTATATAATTGTTTTACATAAAAGGTTTAAAAACGTTTTTTGAAATCAATTAGGTTTCTTGATATGTACTGCTAGTGTTTCATAGGTTGTCTGGGGCATATTTACAAGGCCTTTGAGTCCCTTTGATGTAATTTTTCCAATTTTAATTTAAGACATTTCCCCTGGAGCAAGGTCCTTGTAAATACGCTCCCATGTGTGCTTGGGTAATTTAGGTATTGATAGGGTGTGCTTCTACATAGGACGTAGACTACATCTGCATAATGAGATAAGTAAGCTGAAGAAATACAGGTGATGTGATTGTTAAATGTGCAAAAATATTTTCACGTTTTTCAATTATATCACTTGTGTTTCCTAACATTACGAATCACATTGTGCAGATGATATTTAGTCATGTTCAGGGAGATAGAGGAGGTCTGGCCTTTGTTCAAGAGTGCAGTGGACATGATTCACTTCTTTGGTAGGCCTGTACATGTCTTATCACCTCTGTACTCTTCAACAAGTCTAAATTTCATCTGGAACCCTGAGTAGGCCTCACCTCAAACAAACTTCTAGATAGTCCACACCTTATCGTCATCCTGAATCAATCATTTAAAGTCTTAGGGGCAGATTTATGATGGTTGTGCACCTATTTTGTGCTGCTGTTGTGTCACTTTTATAATGCAGTAGTGATTTACAAGATGCACCATGTTGCAAGATAGCAGCCGCGGGTCGTGGAGGGAGTTACGGTGGGGCAGGGAGGCGGGGAGGGGAAGGGGCATGGTGGAGGGACCTAAACACTGGCATATGTATTATTGCAGGTAAGTACACAATTTAATGTGCGTAAAGTTTCATGTGGGCTTTTTGTTGCAGGGTGGGTAGTCATTTGCATGAAAGCCCTGTAATACTATCACTATCACAGTAAAATTAAGAACATTTTACTGAATCATCTTTATAGCATTGCTGAATCAAATTCTTACTGTTATTGATTTACTGTTTGGTAATAGTGGTTAATAACATTTTTTATTATATTTTACCACAGATTCAACTGCAGATTATTTAGAAATTAGACAATGCCGTCTAAGGATAGAATCCGAAAGGCTACGAAACGTCAAAGACAGCAGATTACTAAATGCTTGCAGCAGTCCTCTACATTAAAATCACCTCAACGCACGAAGAAAGCTCCGGGTAAGAGAACGAAATCATTCCTTAGAAACATTTGTAGAAACAAAAGTATAACTACAGAACAAGTTTTAGTCCAGAAAAAGAGAGCCAATTTAAATGGAAAGGAAAGGCCCGTCAAAAAAGTTTCTGCTAGAGCAGGAGATAACTCTGTGCATGGCAGTAGAAGGGAAAATACATTCAGGGACATTCGTAGGCGAATGTTCCGCAACAGGGTAATTGTCAATTTGCTAAAACAATTTAAGAAAGGTCAACAGAAAGTGGCATTTTATAAGAAAAAGAAAAATGTAGAGAAAATTATTGATCAGGCTTTAGAAATTAAGCGAAAGTTATTTATTTTGGTAATTAATAGAATTAGGAAACTAAACAAGGTAATCTATGTTTTCAAATCAAATAGTAGAAGTTAATCGAAATAATTTTTGTGAAGTTTTCTTAGGAGAATGGATGCATAGTTCAAATAGTGAGGCATTTTTTAATGAGGAGAGTTATTTTCAGGACAATGATTTGGTGCATGCAGTTGACAGCAGTGGTTGAGCATATGAGGTAAAAGATGGTCGTCCGGTTGAAAAAGAAATACTTGTGTCTGCAGATGCAGAAGAGGTGTTAAGTGATGAGGTTTTAGGGAGACGTCCTAAGGGACCAGTGTACACCTGGAAGTGTAGTTCTATTTGCAGTGTGCGACAGGATTCCATCAATTTGCTTTGTGATTTTATACGGACATTTAGTAAGAAAAGTTTAAAACAAAAAATAAAGTTGTTGCAAGAATTAGATCCTTGCAGAGTGAGACAAGTGACAGGTTTGCATGGTCATTCACTGGCTTGTCTTTCTAGGAAAGTATGCCAGAGTGTTTTTCATCATTTCAGGATGCTAGCAGTGCATCATAATAAAGTGAGGAAATTAGTTAGAATGTTGTATTATGCTAAGAGTCCAGCAATTATGCTTAAAAAATTAAGCAGAGCTCTTTTGCATGGTTCTGAAGTAGATGTGAAGAATATTTGTCAAGAAATTGAGTTCTGTTACTTTGCTGGTAAAGAGAACAATGTTGATATTGAACCACTAGAAGAAGGTAATGTGGAAGACAGTGTACAGATTTTCAGTACACATAAGTTTCACAAGGAAATTTCCACGTTTATGGTGAAAACATGTGAGAGGCCTAATTTCACTTGTGTGTGTTGTCGACGGACTTATTATAAGAATCAGAATAAGTTAGTGGATTTATATGCAAAAAGTGATATGGAAAACAATAGTGAATGGAAGGATTTTGTCACATACTTGATGGTAGAAAATTGTTTTGATTTGGGAGCGGACCAACGTATGTGTACTTATTGCTATAACAAATTAAACCAAAACCAGATGCCTGCTAGAGCGGTTTATAATAATCTGGAATTAGTTGACATTCCTTCTGAATTGAAGGATTTAAATACTTATGAATCTATTTTGATTCAAAGTGTCCATCCCTTTCAGGCTATTGTACGAATGGAGCCAAAGACAGGGAAGTTGCCTCCATCAGATTTACAGAGAGGATTAAAGGGAAGGGTTGTTTATTTGCCTTTGGATTTGAAGAAAAACATTAATACAATTGGATTAGAGAAAGTGGAAGAGGAACCTCTGGTTATCATAGTTAATGCGGTTCCGACAAAGAGTAAGAAAATCTGGCAAGATTTAGTGGATGTTAGGAAAGTCAAAAAGGCAACATTGTATTTGATCAAAAATAATGAGTACTACAAGAATGTATGTGTTGCAGAAGAGGAAGTAAGTGAAGAAGAGGACAGCGATTTGTGTCCTGGACAAATTGAGAAAGTAGAAGCCTCTAAAAAGGAAGAAATATATGAACATTATAGTGTTCATCCTTTGCATTCCAAGGAAGTCATGGGGAATGCTATTGAGCTGTTTCAAATGAAACAAGCCAAAGGGAGTCCCATTAGTGTTTGGGAGGAAAGTTTGGAAGCTCGATGTTTCCCACAGTTATTTCCCACAGGTCGAGGAGGACGATATGATGAGCGACCTGTTCAAATTCCCGCTTCAGAATACCGGACTTTACGATTGTATGCAGAAGATCCTAGGTTTCATCAATGCATTCCCTATTTATTTCATCTACTGTTTGAAAGTGATCTCTCTGGATTGTCTTATTCAGTGAACCACATCTTGAACAGTGGTGTACAACTGCGAAATATCTCTGCAAGGGACTTTATGGATAAAGTCAATGTGCAAGACAGTATTTTGAATTCTCACCTGATTAATCTGATGGCATGTCAGCGTGGTACTAATGAGTATTGGTACCGTCGTCATGGTGACTTAAAATGTATGCTGAGGAACTTAGGAACTCCCACATGGTTCCTCACTCTCAGCTGTGCTGAGTATGGCTGGGAAGACTTACTTGAATTTCTACGAGAGGCAAATGGAAACATTGAAAATATCGAATTCAAGACACCCGGAGAACTGTGCTCTTTGGATCCAGTGAATGTATGCAGGTACTTCAATCATAGATTTGAAGCTATGATGTCTTTCATCATGAACAGGAAAAATCCACCTCTTGGAGAGGTGTTGGATTTCTTCTGGAGAAAGGAGTATCAAGCAAGAGGAGCTCCTCATATACATATGCTGCTATGGATCAAAGATGCACCCAAATTTGGAACAGATCCGGATGACTTAGTGATGAGTTTCATAGAACAGTATGCTACATGTGCTGTTCCAAAGACAAACGAAGACAAAAGTCCAAGAGAACAAGTTTTACGGTTTCAAAGCCATCGTTGTGGAAAGTACTGTCGTCGTAAATTCAGAAACAAGGACAAGTACTACACCAAATGTCATTTTGCATTTCCACGGTCGGTGATATCAAAAGGAAGAGTTAACAATTTGATGTCTTCGCTGCGACATACTGTGACGAGGAAATCACCCAAAAACACATACAATTTGAAAAGAAACGAAAAGTCCAAGTACATTAACGACTACAACCCAGTGATTTTGTCCATGTGGAATGCTAACATGGATATACAGTTTGTGGCTGACAACTGTATGGCTGTGGCTCGGTATGTGACGTCTTACATCACCAAAAATGAAAAGACAGAATTGAAGGATATGTGGTAGGATATTTCCCATGAAAAGAGCCTCAGTAAGAAGTTGTACAGTTTCAGTCTGAAGATGTTGTCGCATCAAGAAATCGGAGCTTACGAATGTTCTGACCGGTTATCTTCAGCACGTCTCTATGCCAAATCTAGGAGTATCATTTGGGCGAGTCTTGGTCTTGCTGCAATGCGTAATCGAGTTCTTAAACCTGTACGGGAAATTGAGTATTTGGCGGAGAAGGAGCCAAACAGTACAGATATTTTGAAGACCAACATGTTGGATACATCTTATCCAAATAGAACCAGTCACCTGGAGAATGTTTGTCTGTATGATGTTCTACAAAATTACGTTTTCAAGAGGAACATCAAAGAAGATATTGATAAAGAAGTGTATGCTGTAATTGGAAGTGAGGGATGTCTGGTCAAGCAAAAAAAAATGTCAATTGATAAATCATCGAAAATTGGATTGCGAATCTCCAGAAAGAAAATAGTTTTTCTATTTAGCTCTTTTGCAACTTTTCAAGCCTTGGCGTGCAGAAGAGGAACTGCTTGGGGATTTCCTCTGTTACGAAGACTCTTTCAAAGCAGCCAAGGAGTCCATAGAATGTCCTGTTTTTCCAAAATATCTAGAAATGTTGAATGCAGAAATCGAACAGGAAGCAACAATTGCAGCTGAGATTGCTAGAGACAGTTCTCAGGACAGTCAGAGTTCTGTTTCATTGAGTCAGGATCCACTAGGAAAACCAGTTATCGAAAATGAAGCTGCCACTGCCTTGATTGAAGTTGAAAGAGCCATGGCACATGCTCAGGAGGATGCGGTTAACTTAGAAGATTTGGAAAGACAACTCAACGTTGACCAGAGGAAAATATATGACGAAGTTACCAACCAAATTGAGCATGGATTAAGTCATGAGAAGAAAGAATGCTCATGTACGTCGTTGAAGTCTGTCCGACTATACGTGAGTGGAGAAGCAGGAACTGGAAAAAGTTTCCTCATTAAAGCAATTTCATGTTATCTGCAGAAAAGGACTGAGTCATCGCTGCCTTGTGTTGTGACCGCTCCAACTGGACTGGCAGCTCATAACATTAAAGGGATTACTTTGCATCGGTTACTGATGCTGCCAGTGGAGCATGATAACAAATTACAATACCACAAGTTATCTGGGGATGCTTGTTGTGAAGTATCTAGAGTGTTGAAGAAGATGAAACTTCTTATCATTGACGAAGTAAGCATGGTTTCCAATGTCATGCTTGCCTTTGTGCATTTGAGAATGCAGGAAGTTCTTAAAACAGAGTATGATGTGTTATTCGGTGGCAAACACATCATTGTTTTGGGTGATCTTCTGCAGCTGACACCAGTGTAAGGACAACCAGTGTTTAAACTGCTTACACATGAAGATACCAAGAAGTGCCTAGGGAGCATTGGCAACGTTAACATATGGTTAAACTTCAGTTATGCTGAGCTGCGTGAAAATATGCGTCAGGCGAAGGACGAAGATTACAAGAATATTCTACAAGATGTTAGAATCGGGAAAGTGACTGAGCGTGGGAAAGAAGCTTTACATGCACGATTACTGTCAAATTTATATCCAGAAGAAGACGTTTTGCCAGAGGATATTTTTCAGAAAATTACTGTGAAGAAATCTGGAATATGTTTGATGCCAACTCTTGCAGAATGTTCCATCTTCAACAACAAAATGTTGAATTTAGAAAAACAAGAGATTGTGAAACTGGAAGCTATTGACAAAATAGAGCATATGGGAGCAACAATTATTTTGTCTGAGAATTTGAAATCTAAATTGGATTCATTAGAGAAGACTATATCTAAAACTGCGTGTTTTGAAAAGACTCTGAATGTGTGCTTAAATTGCCGTATCATTTTGAGAAGGAATTTACATGTTGAAAGAGGTCTGGTAAATGGATCAATGGGTAATGTTGTTGATTTTGAGAAATACAGAAGTAGAGATGGAATTGAATTTTTAAAAATTAAATTTGATGGCATTGAGGAAGTACAGCTAATTGGTTGTTGCACAGCAAGGTTTTTTGCTTGTAAAAGACTTATATGTTCGCCGTAAGCAGTTTCCTGTTTGCTTGGCATATGCGGTGAAAATTCATAAATCGCAAGGTTTAAGTGTAGACACTGCTTTAGTGAATATTGGCAGTTCTGTGTTCAAAGAGGGTATGGCTTATGTAGCATTGTCACGAGTCAGAACTTTATCGGGATTGTACTTGATTGACTGTGATGTCACAAACATTTGTGCGGATCTAGATTGTGTTAAGGAATACATTAGGTTAAGAAGAGAGTATGCGCCACATTTGCCTCAATATCCTTTGTTTGAGAAACGTGTGGTAGGCCGAAACAAAGAAATATCAGTAATAGTAGGGAGGTTGAAGCAAAAAGACCAAAAGTCGATGAAACAAAAATTGTAAGCAGGAATAAAATGAATTCTGTTGAAAATGTTGTTGGTTTTGAATTTGAAAATAGTTCTGGTGTCAACTGCTATGCTAATGTAGTTGTTAATGTTCTCTTTTCACTAGAGACTTTAAAAGAACAGATTGTGATCAATTCGGAACAAAGTTTATGCTGTTTGTTGAATTCTGTGTTAGAGAAATGTAGCACTGATAGAAGAAGAGTAGAAAGTGTGTCTGAAATTCGTTTTCTGTTAGACGAATGTTCAGGTCAAACACAATTCTCTGAAAATATTCATCAGGATTCTCAGGAGTTTTTAATGTATATGCTTGATGTATTGCAAGATGAAGGTGTAGATGTAGATTATCTGTTTGGCCTTTCTTATCTATGGCAGCATGATTGCGAGAACTGTAGGCTATCAAGTACTACTTTTGTAGACTCAGAAAAATTTATATATTTAACTTTGCCTGACAGTAAATCAGTATCCTTCAATAAGCTAGTAAAGGCAGCCGATCAAAACATGGAGTGTAGCCAATGTAAGTCTGCAATGCTGTCCACGTTAATTTTACGAAGTTATGGCCAGTTTGTCATTTTAATGTTCCAACGATGTAGGCCTGATGAAACTAAATTGACAACTTTAATTAATAATTTTGTGGCTTCGCAGTTGTCAATATCAGGAAGGACTTTTATAACTACAGCAATTATATATCCTGACGGTCCTTCAACTACTTCAGGACATTATACAGCTTATTTAAAATCTGGAAACGGCTGGTCATTCTGCAATGATTCTATTTTAACTTTCAAAAAAAGATTGCCTTTCCACCTTCAAAATTCTTACCTGGTGTTCTTACAACCACAATTTTAGGAAAGGAATCTTGGGATTTGTTTAGAGGAATTTCCAGAGGTTCTAATGGCTCCTACTCTATATGGCCTTGTGGATAATTGTAGTACAGAGCGAAAACTGTTTGTGTTTATAAGCTAAGTCAAGCAGCAGATCAAAATAAGGAGTAGAGGAAATGTAAGTCTGCAATGCTGTCCATATTATTTATGGAAACTTATGGGTGAAATGTCATTTTACAATTTCAACTACATAAACTGGATGAAAAAAAGTTGTTAAGTCTAATTAAAAATGTTTTGGCTACACAGTCATCGATTTCAGGAAGAACATTTGCAACTGCAGCTATTATATATTATGATGGTCCTTTGACAACATCAGGAAATTACACAGATTATTTGAAATATAAAAAAGGCTAGTCTTTCATCAAACATTACCAATTGAGTATGAAGCAATGTTGCCTTTTGACTTGTTTACTGAAGTGAGAATTTAGGGTAGGTAACTGGACTATAATGATTCTAGGTGTTGCTGTAATTTAGTGTGCTGTTTTAAATTGCTTTGTATGTCTCATTTTTCTTAAAAAGATGGAGTTTATCTTTCAGAAAGTGGCGGGCATAAGCTGTTCATAGGACATCCTTTGACGTCATAGAAAGTAAGTTACTTTTGAGGAGTTCTGATTTCTGATTAGTTATATTATTTGGGTTTTTTAAACACAATCATTTTGATTGTGTTTTTTTTTCCCCGCTGTTATATGATGAATACCTTCAACTCACTGTTTTCAGTGAAATTTGATATTTTCTGATAACAGCAAAAATAAACCATTAAATATGTATAATTAATTTTGTACTTTGAATTGTGATTTATAATATGTATTCATTTTGTCTCATGCTCACTCTTTTTTTACTACCTTCTATTAATTTAAATTTTTTTGTTCTTTCTTACATAGATTAAAAGTATAAAAATGACAATTGACTACGTTAACGACAATTATAAGGTAAGTGTTTAGTACTCTTTACGTTACATGTCTATCACATTTAACTTTTATTAGTTCCACTGCTTCATTTCTTTAACCCTTAGTTTCCTGCCTTTGCTACTTCCTTCATTTCTTTTTCTATTACTGATTTATACTACTCTTTTCCCTCCTTTTATCAGTCCCCCTTTCAACAGTAACTGTGTGTTACTCCCTCTATTTGTCTTTCTTTTCACATTACTCTCTGTTTACTTACTCGTCTTTTTAAAAAAAAAAACATTTTTTAGTTCGCTTCCGGTTCGCGTACCGGCGCGCGAACTGGGAAGCGAATCAAAAGAAATAGAGGATGCTAGAGTGCTAAACATTCTAGCAATTTTTCTTAAAGGGAAGGTAGTTCTGAAAAGAACTTTTTTTTATTCTTTTTGTTGTTTTATATTTTTTTTGTGTTTTTTTGGAGGGAGGGGAAACAAAAATGATTCATTACAAAGGGCTCAACAGGAGCAACAAAAAAAAAGAAAATTTAGTTTCTGGGACGTTTTGAACATTGATGATGTTCATATGCTCTATTTATTAGAGTAACACTCCTCTCTCCACATGAAATTAATTTGCCACAAGTTAAACATGTCATTTTCATCTGTCCAAAGTTCTTCTGAAGATTTGGGACCGTTTCCCTTGCCTCTGATTCTGTCACTGCCACTTCATTGGTGGATGTACTGGCAGGTCGGGGGTTATTCACCAAATCTCGAATTTGGGCAGCACTATAATTAATCGGGTGCCACCTCTCCATATGACGATGCATGGTATAATTACCATAACTATATTTTTTTTCTGTTCCTCTGGAGAGTACAACGTGGCAGATGAGGCAGGTAACGTACCTGGCATTTACTTTTTTTTCATGTGGAGGAAATGAAAAAAATTGCCAAATAAAATTTTCTTTAATATGGGACGTCCTTGGCTTTTCTTTTAAAAACACCCTTGTCCCTTGCTCCTGTTCCTCGTCTTCCTCTTCTTCCTCCTCTTGTTGGAAGATGACCTGTGGAGTTGGTCCTCTCTTCCTTTGAGGTGGTGGTGGTGGTGGGGATCCACCAGCTGCAGCTACTACAAATGCCATGACTGAAGAAGCAGAAACAGGTCTTTCTCTCATATAAATGAAAGTCGGAGTGAGGAAAAAAGGTGGGACTTTCATCATTTGGGAAAAAAAAATGTTCTAAACCAATGAAAAGTGTTTATTTTACGTCATATGATCAAGCGTTCCATCATTAGGAAACTAAAAGTAAAATGAACTGATGAAAAGTTTTATGAACTAGTCACATGACCTGTTATGCTTACGTTACGTGCTCCGCGCCGCGGATCGTTTCCGGGGCTCTGCGTTTCGCGCCTTTGTTTGCATTCCAGAGCGCTTCCGGGTGCGCTAACGCGGCGCGTCATAAGGCGCATTACGCAGTAACGCGATACGTTGCAATTACGCGACGCGTCACGATGTGGCTTTCTAACGCGGTACTTGCACTAACGGAACGTTTACCGGTTCGCGTACCGGCAGCGAAACAATAAAAAATTATTTAAATTATAATATAAATTAAATTAAAAAAATATAATACAAAAATATATAAAATATATTTTTGAATTAGAATAAGAATACATTTTACAGCTTTTGATATTTGCTATTAAAAAACCATTGAAATTCACTGAAAAAACCATAGGTTATAGACCATATATAGTTAGGGATTAGCATTTACAAAACCTTGAAAATTCACTGAAAAAACCATAGGTTATAGACCATATATAGTTAGGGATTAGCATTTACAAAACCTTATTTTACTCGCACAAACCCATTGAAATTTGCATATATAGTTAGTTGCACTAACTGTATATCGCGCACCAGCAATCCACTGCTGATGATGTCACATATAACATCATTCATGACATGGTCAGTGACATCACTGATGACATCACTGATGACATCATCCAGTGACTGTTTCTGTAAAGTTAAAATATGTCTTACATAATTAAGAATGAGTGGATGTATAAGTGTCTGGATGAAGGATTTAGTAGGTGCATGACTGACTGTATGAGAGAGTGATTAAATGTGTCACACTGAGTGCATGGGTTAGTGACTAAACTGTCTTAATTTGTGCATCATTATATCTGTTGTTCTGTAAACTGCTGCATGCGTTGATCAGTAGCTATATGAGTAACTATATGGGTTATTGATTGGTTGCCCAAGTATTCGGATGGGAGAGTGAGTGTGTGTGTGGGGGTGGCTGGGAGGTGTGTGACTCTGTGCATAGATGTGTGAGCAGTTGATTCACTAGATGTATGGGTTCAAAACTGCATGTGGAAACAGCTGTTTGGGTGGTTGACTGTGTGCATGAGTGTATTGGTGAGTGAATGGATATCTCAGTGCTACATGTCAAAGTAGGTACATTTGTAAAACACAGTACATGTGAGAGTTGACATATATAAATAACTGTGTATAAGAGCCAGTGAATGTATGAGTGGCTGCATGGATCATTGTAAACTTGTATCAGTGATTGTATAAGAGAGTAAATATGTGTTAGAATATGTTTGAATAAGTAAGGTGTGTATAACTGTATAGCTGAGGAAATGGAGGTGTGATTGATTCTTTGCATGACTGACTAGGTGTATGAGTAACTCCATGGATGAGTGGTAATCTGTGAGTGTCTGTTTACACTGAGTGTATCTAAGGTTATATTAGAGTCTGAAGATGTTCATCGTATTATCACATGAATGATGTCATCAGTGATGTTATCAGTGATGTCATTTGAGTTGTCATCAGTGATGTCATCAGTGATATCACTGACCATGTCATGAATGATGTAATATGTGACCTCATCAGCAGTGGATTGCGGGTGCGCGATATATAGTTAGTGCAACTAACTATATATGCGAATTTCAATGGTTTTGTGCGAGTAAAATAAGGTTTTGTAAATGCTAATCCCTAACTATATATGGTCTATAACCTATGGTTTTTTCAGTGAATTTTCGAGGTTTTGTAAATGCTAATCCCTAACTATATATGGTCTATAACCTATGGTTTTTTCAGTGAATTTATATATATATATATATATATATATATATATATATATATATATATATATATATATATATATATATATATATATATATATATATATATATATATATACATATATAATATATATATATATATACAGAATGACAGAATGATTGGCTAAGCTGCCTATTAGGATATTGATGTAGCCCAAACACAACTGAACAAGCACAGGGAAGGAGAAATGAACTAGACTGCATATTTGTTACTGGGTGATGTCATCAAGGATGTCATGAGTGATGTCATTTGAGATGCCATCAGTGATGTCACTGACAATGTCATGAGTTATGTAATATGTGACATCATCAGCAGTGCATTGCCAGGGTGCAAGTTATAGTTAACTCAGCTACCTATAACTACTGAAATTCTCTGGTTTTGTACGACTCAAATGTCAGCCTAACTATAACATCCCTGTAACCTTTGTTGTTTTCAGTAAATGTCTATTGTTTTTAAATTCTATTTCCCATCTATAACACCCCTGTAGCCTTTGTTTTTATAGTGCATATATATATTGTTGTGTTCGATTTTAGATTCCGTATGCATTTCCCGATACATGCCCTTATATAGGTATAATTCCCTTTGCCCTTATATAGGCACAGATATCCAGTCCTTATTTAGGCATAGTCCATGCTACTGAAATACAGGCATGGCTACTTCCATCCGTTCATCTACGTCACAACAAGTTCTAGAAAAACCAGCCTCTTAAGCTGTTAAGGACTTCCCCTTGCTTGGATATTGATTTCTCCAAGAACTCCATTATTATACATGAACATCTATTCCTTAGACGTTCATATGCCAGACTTTATGTCAATACTGGCATTCTTAAAACACCTTCAAGGTATAAATATACCTTCACTTCCTATGGAAAAGCACGGTGTGGTTCGGTGCAGTTCGACTACCTACTTGCACGACACAGCTCGCTACAGCAAGTGCCGAAGGAAGCCAACAATCCAGCTGACGCACTGACCAGAAGCTGTCATTCTCCTGCTGAGAAACCAGCTCCAGTGTTTCTGACTCCCCTAGCGGGGTATTGGGAAATCGAGTCCCGAGACAGAGATACCAAACTCTCATTCTAAGGTATGGAACTGATTAGAACCTACAGAAACCTTTGGCAGCACCTACTTCTTGCCTCGTACTAGACCTAGTTTGGGTACACTGGGGTAGGTGTATTTTAGAAGCACTAGTTGAGTATTTTAGTCTGTGTTATTTATGTATGCAGTTTTATATGAAATAGCAGCAGACAATGCTATTACAGTATTATTTTATATTACTGTTTAGGCTGTACGCATTATACTTCGCATTCTAACGATTGTAGCAGTTCACCTCTCTTGCATGAGAAAGAAGACTGTTCAATATATCCTTTTATTGAAACGCCCATCTCTCTATTTCTGTGCAACTCTGTAGAAATGAAGCATGCACGATTGACTGAGTGAACTAGTTATCTATTGATTTCACGACTCTGAAGATACTGTTCCGGTTCTAGGGGAAACAAATTTGTCATGTTTATGTGGTTGTCAGAAACTAATCCCTTGTTTATTCGAGAAAGTTTCTAGTGACCGCTGAGTTAGCTTGCACACACAATTAAGTTTAATATACTCAATAGAGACATACTGACCTCAGTCCTATGTCAAATCTATAGTGTATATTATTCTAATGCGCAGATACTATTGGAAATATAGGAACTACACTACAATATACAGAATGATTGGCTAAGCTGCCTATTAGGCTATTGATATAGCCGAAACACAACTAAACAAGCACCGGGAAGAAGAAATGAACTAAACTGCATCTTTGCATAAGATTACGCTGCGGTTCCAGCATGAATACATACAATAAAGGTCACTTGACAATGGCAACCAATAGATGAGGTGATAGAAGGGAAATATAGCAGTTCAATTACATAAGATTGGTTATTTCATGCAACTACATCACAGGCAGAGGTTACTTTTGAACCCCTAATGTGAAACACAAATAGGAAGCTACTTAACTAATACTGTCGATAAGTAACAAGCTGTCACTGGATGGCATCAAAAAATGGGAAACAAAGATAGTTAAATACTATTAAATGTACTATACAATTACAGCCAGACTGATGACTGTTTGCAGAACAACTATAGCTATAAATCTACATACTGAAAGAGATTCCAGCAATTGAACTTCAGGAGTACATAATTTACAAATACTACAGGTAAATAGATTAATATACTGTTGCAAGGAAATGTAACTTTTTCTGCACTGTAGGAAAAAACTAAATTTCTGTGTTATACCAATAATTACTTATATTTCTCATTAACTCAGCTGCTTTTAACCGGTTGTGATAGAACTGATATTATGTCTACCAAATTTTACCTTGAGAAAATGAAGAAAAATCAAACTCCCGACACAGAAGCAGAACATTACACAAACCAAGAAAGGAGCACAGTGGATGGAAGGGATGAAATACTGGTAAGCATGACGCTTAATATGTGTGTGCTCAGGATGACCTTTGTATTCATAAGCAGGTTGTAAGTGGAAACAAGGTGGTAAACACATCTACAATGTGTGCTGACCAGACAGGCAAATCAAACAAGGAGCCTTTAATGACATTACATACTTGCATAAAAAGGGCCTCCATTACGAATATACTATCAAAGCTATTTAAAATTTGAGGTATTGCGACTTTAACTTTAAAGATTAAATTTCATATGAAACAACACATTAAAAAATTATACCAAAACCATATGTACATCATATTGCTGAAAATGTGAAAAGGATTTTTTTCTTTTTATCATTGAATATAATAATAGTCTCACAAATGTAATTGGTAAATACAAAACAAAAAAGCTAAGTAACAAAGATCTGACAAGATTAAACGTTTGCAATATTTTTGGAGGATCTTGGAGACGTGCATATAGTACAGAACTGTACTTTAATCATGAGACATGCAATCCATATACTAAATGGGTCTTATCTGTGACAGAGGAAGGATGCTCTTATGAAGTTTTACTTAGCATAGTAGTAGGCTTGCACGCAGGACATTTTAAAACAATTGAATTTCAATGAAGAAAACAAAGGTTTCAGAAAAGGTATAGTTAGCCAAAGTATATTTATTGTTCCTCATCAAAACCACCTTAATTACCCAAAAATTGGAAATGATAAAGTTATAGTTATACAACTAATTCTTACCTAAAAACTACTAATAAATATCAATAGCGGAGCTCCTTACACACTATTGCCACCTAACTCACAACACTACATTACCTATAACTTGCCACTGCACCATGCAATGTAATCTCAAAAGTCACATAATTTTAGGTAACATTAGAGTATTTATGAAAGCTATGATAGCAAATGCTAAAAGTGAAGTAATGTGGAAGTGTATGAGGGGTGTATGGAGAAGGGGCGAGTTATTGGGAATATAGTGTTGTGAGTTAATTGACAATAGTGTGTAATAGTGTCCAAGCCCCATGGGTGAATAAACCCCCTCGTGTTCCTGCGTGATCCTGTGGAGCTCTAATGACAGTCCCTTTGAGGTCAGCGCATCCTCCTGTTCTCTCACAAGACTCTCTCCTGAGCACAGGGATCATGCAAGCTCCAAAGATACTCTTAGGGGATTGTGGCGCCCTAAAAAACATCTTTATTCAAATTTGATTCCAGGGGGTACCTCATGGACCTTCTCACCAAGAGCTAGGGAATCAACTTATTCCTAATCAATTTTTATTTTCAGGACACAGAGACCAAGTCCCTGAATCATGTAATGGCAATTGCAACATTTCTGTTTGTGTTGCAACCATCCAAGCAGAAGGAATGTGAATTGTGTGAGCAAGATAGCCAATGGAAAAAAGCCCTTGCTGTCAATTAGATCAGACCATTATTTCAAAGTTATTTGCCCACGGAGATCTCATAAGAGTCTCAGGCACCTGTTATTTCTCAAACATTACTGAGCAGATTTTCCCAAAATCTTAGATGTGCACACTTTATGGGTAAATAGATAGCTTTCTGATAAACTTTGTTGAAAGTTTGTTTAGCCCTTTTTTCTGTAGCACTGTCTAAATTTTGCCTATGGAAATTGCATAGAGAATGTATTTATTTATTTATTTGCGGTTTTTACAGAGCGCGACACTAATCCCTTGGGATATCACGGCGCTTTATACCAAATGAGGACTACTGATGGCGTATGCTGAGATGTTAAGGATTGGGGAAGAGGTGGGTTTTCAACTTTTTACGAAACTGGAGATAATTTCTAGTATGTCTTAGGTCAGTAGGGAGCTCATTCCACCTTTTTGCTGCTAGGTAAGAAAAGGAGCGGCTGCCTGTTCTGACTTTGTAGATGCGTTTGATTTTACCCAAAGCTGATTGACATGAGCGTAGGTTTCTATTGGGCACATAAAATTCGATCTTCCCTTGGAGAATTGTGGGGCCAGTCTTATGTAAAACCCTATGGGCATGGCTAAGCAATTTGAAGGCAGCCCTCTGACGCATCGGGAGCCAGTGAAGTTTCTTTAAGCATTCTGATGCCAAGTCTCGTTTTCCTTTGTTGCAGATGAGTTTGGCCGCCAGATTTTGAAAAACCTATAAGCGGGAGAATAAATGTTCGTTCATCCCTACAAACAGCGCATTGCCATAGTCCAGGCGGCTGACCAATAGGGCCTGTGTAACTGAACGTCTGCAATCTAGGGGTATCCAGGCAAATATCCTGGTGAGAAGTTTTAGTATGGCAAAGCCCTTGCCACAAAGGGATCGGACGTGATCCTTCATGGACAAGGTATCGTCCATGTTGATTCCCAGGTTCCTGGCATGTTGTTTTGGAGTGGGGGCCAATCCCAGTGAAGGTGGCAACCATGTGGCATCCCACATACGTTTGGCACCACCGAACAGAAGAATCTCCAATTTACCTGCATTCAACTTTAGGCAGTGATCATCAATCCATTGGGCCATTTCGGAAAGGCAGTCTTGTAGCTTGGTTTTGGTTACATCGGCCCTTTCGTCCATGGCCACCATCAGCTGCGTATCCTCCGCATAGGAGCAGATGCCAATGCCCCACTTCCTTCCAATGTCAGCAAGAGATGAAATATAGACATTGAAAAGAGTGGGGCTCAGTGAGGCGCCCTGAGGGACCCCGTAGCCGATGGGGTTGGGCCTTGAATGGAACTGACCCATATGTACTGCCTGGGTTAGGTTGCTCAGGAAAGAGTGTAGCCAGTTCAATGCCGTGGATTGGACTCCCTTGCTCCGAAGTATGTTCAGCAGACACTCGTGGGATACTGTGTCAAACGCCGCTGACAGGTCAAGCAGTATCAGCGCCACCGCTCCACCTTGATCGGTGGAGGATCTGATACTGTCCAACACTGCCAGCAACGTTGCCTCGGTGCTGTTATTGGCTCTAAAACCAGTCTGGGAGGGATCCTGAAGGGAGTTACTTTCTAGGTACCTAGTCAGCTGTACATTGACCAATTTCTCCAGAGCTTTAGAGAGGTAAGGAAGCTGGGAGATCTGTCTGTAGTTCTCTGGATTGAGAATGTCAGATCCCGCTTTCTTCAGAAGGGGGATCACAGAGGCGTGCTTCCAAGCATCAGGGAAGGTGGCAGTAATTAACGAATTGTTAAAAAGTTGAGTGATCAGGGGACAGAGCGTAGGCACAATTTTTGAGAACACGAAGTGGGGACAGGGGTTCAAGGAAGATCCAGATTTAACTGTGTTTAGAACTGCTAGAACCTCATCTGCAGAGAGTGGTTCAAAGCTGGTTAAGCGGGGTGCATTTCCTGAGTCTGGTGGACCTGTGGGTACTTCTGGTAGCATCGTAGTCTTGGATGGGTTGTCTGAGTTGCTGTGGGTATGTTGGGGGGTGAAGGTAGAGTATATTTTCTTGATCTTTTCAGAAAAGAAGGTGCTGATACGCTCACAAGCCTCGGTTGAGGGGGTGAGTGTTTGTGAAGTGCTGGATGGTTTGCTAAGCTCCTTCACTATTCTACATAAACAAAGGAAGAGTGTTCGTCAGTATAGCGTTTTATCTGGTGGAGAAAGCACGTAAAA
This sequence comes from Lissotriton vulgaris, assembly GCF_964263255.1. Classification (NCBI taxonomy): domain Eukaryota; kingdom Metazoa; phylum Chordata; class Amphibia; order Caudata; family Salamandridae; genus Lissotriton; species Lissotriton vulgaris. The sequence goes on from NW_028248928.1 coordinate 70,129, forward strand.
ATATGAGGCCAGCTGTTGTTGATCAAAGGGCTGGACCAACTTTCAAGAAAAAATGCGTGATTTTTTCAAGAAACCCTCACTCACCCTAGTGGTGACATGCTTCATCATCGGGTCCACTGGGGAGATCGAGTACCTCCCCAGTGTGCTACGACGCCAGTAGACTGCGGAGCAGGTTTTGTGAGAGTGAAATGTGAAAAAAGAGTGTGGTTAAAAATGTCAGAGGTTGTCCCAAAAAATCATTTATTCACTGGTCAACTTGACATAATAAAATTTAAGGCTATGTGCAGGGAAACTATCCAAAAGAAATACTGGTGTTTCCCTGTTAGGGGAAGGTCAACATGTTTCTGCCCTTTAAGTGTGTGATTTACAGGGCTTTCGTCAGGACCAGTAAGCGGGTGTTACCTCAGCAGGTATAGGCGCGCTAAGGCCTACCCTGCCGTAGGCTGTGAAAGTTAAAAAGTAACACTATGTGTAAAAAGGTGCGTTTTTAAAAAATACAAACCAAAAGGCTGGGGGATTAGACCTCTATTGCGAGGAGCCCAGAAGTCTGTAAGTAGACAAACAGAGGACACACAAGACATAAAAACAAGGACATGTAGTCATTATTAATCAAGTTTTGTTGCCATTTAGACTGTGGTTTGGCGTGATACGTGCTAACAAACCTATCAAAGGCCGTGGCCGTGATGGGTTGCATTGTAGACTATAGGTTGTGCCCCAGAGTCATGGTGATGGGCCTCAACTAGTGCCTGAGTCATGTGATCTGACAACAGGCGTTGCGCAGTTTGTGAGGTAATGTAAATGGAGGCTTGCAGTGCTAAGTCCATCCATGTGGGAAGCCAGTCGGCTGCCTGTACTTGTAACATTACCTATAGTTAGGAGGCGGAGAAATAATCCCCTTAGTGATGCGTAGAAAACGAAGTTACGTAGTGGTTATGCGTAGCTTCGCTGGCCGTGAAATAGGGAACTTTAAATCGGCACGCATAGTTGTGGAATAATGGAAATATAAGCGAAGCAATCCTCACTTGTAATCAAAGTGGACCATGCCCCATAGATTCAGGGGGGGGGTGGGAGCGACAATGGCACACCCTATCAAGGTAAAAACACACAAGCACACGGAGAGTTCAAGAACAAAGGCAGAGTTACACACACAAACACTTAGCTTGTTAGAGAAGTCCAAGTAGTAGGTCTTACGCCCGCAACGCCCGGCACCCGCTCGGCACCTAGCTGTCCCCCGCTGGATCTCGTGGATCACAAGCGAGGGGCGAGCCCGGCGCTAAGAGGGGGAGGCGTCGAGGCGTCTGCCAATAGGACGCGTTTGTTTGGAAACGAGGCTTGGGAAGCAAGCCCCGCGTTGCCTCACATCGATCGCTCGCGTCTATCTGAGCGCGAGTGAGGCTTGGAATGCAGGCAAGGCGCGCATGCGCGCACGGTAATTGAGTCACAGGTTGATTTTAGAACGAGGCTTGGCACGCAAGCCTCGAAGGATCAGCAGGTCCGTGATAAAGACACGAGTCCGTTTCAGTGGCGCGGGTTTCAGTGTTTAAAAAAGGCTGATTAACTGGAATCCAAGCAAGTCACATGCATAAGGCATAGGGGGATCAACAAGAGGTGCTGAGTACAGGGGTTTACTGCTAGTGGTGCATCATTGTGATGTTATTGGAGCTACTGAATCATACATATGTTGGACAATGACCTGGGGTAATGAACTACTGGAAAGTGAGTCACTGCTGGTCAGTATTATTGTTTCAGAACGCTAGCCCAGGGTATTTGATCGTTTAATCCTTGGGTGTGTGTGTTGAGTCTGTAGACCCAGCGTTGCTCCTTTTCAAATAGGATGTTATCTCTGTTTCTGGGGTTATTGACCTGTTCTATAACTGTCCAAGTCATGTCATTGGGGGTATGATTCGCCTGCAGAAAATGTTCGCTGAGTTTGGTGGTTACTTTCTTACAGCGAACATTACTGCGATGTTCGCCAATGCGTGTCTTGACCTTCCGGGTCGTCATGCCCACATATCTCTTGGCACATGGGCAGGTAATCAAGTATATAACGTTCATGGAATTACAGTTGGTATGGGATTTTTGGGTCCATATTTTGCCCGGTTCCAGAATTAACTGTTTGGTGTGGGTGGTTAAATGACAGACACTGCAGTCTGTGCATGGAAAATGACCAGTAATGGGGGGTAAATGCCATGGTTCAGTGACGGATCTGGTAAGCGATGGTGAGCATTTTAATGGTCTAGTGTGGACCAGGGCATCCCTGAGACTTCTGCCCTTTTTGAAGGAAAAAAGTGGTTTTTCCCAGTCGCCCATGCTGCTGGTGATAGTTCTCCAGTTCTTATTTATTGATTTTTTAACTTGGTCTGAAAGCGTGCTATATGTAGTAACACACGTTAATGGGGCATCAGTGTCAATTTTCACATTCTCTTCGAGGAGGGCTTCCCGAGGCTGGTTGCGCGCCCTGGTCTGTCCTTTATTGAGGATTTGTTGAGGGTAGCCTCTTTGTCTCAGTTTAACAGTTAGGTCCTTTGCCTGTGTCTTATAATCTGTGATGCTGCTGCAGTTTCTTCTTAAGCAGAGGTATTGCCCATAGGGCAGGTTTTCACGCAGTGGCCTTGGATGGAAACTGCTAAATTGCAGAAGGTTGTTCCTTGCCGTAGGTTTGTGATGGGTCACAGTGGTAAGGGATGTCCCATCGATCTTTATAACTACGTCCAAGAAGACTATTTGTTCCTTATTGTAATTGTGAGTGAATTTTAAGTAAGGGTCAAGGGTGTTGACCCAGCTCAGAAAGTCAATCAGATTGTTTTCAGTGCCCGTCCATAGTATGAGGATGTCATCAATGTACCTCCTCCATAATCCTATGGAGGAGGCAAAAGGGTTGGTTGTGGGTAGGATATGCTTGGTCTCAAAATCATATACGTACAACCCCGCCACGCTAGGAGCGAAGGTGCTTCCCATTGAGGTCCCCGTGCATTGGAGGTATAGTTGCCCTTTATACTCAAAATAATTTTCTTTGAGTGCCATCCTTGCACATTGTAAAATGAAAGCCTTTGGCGTGACGTATTCCCAAGTTACTGTATCCAGTGCTTGTGCCAGTACCCGTAGTGTTTCTTCCTGCGGGATACTGGTGTACAGGCTCTCTATGTCCATTGTGACCAGGATGACAGAGTCTGGTTCGAAAGAGATGTCATTCAATAGACTAAGAAGGCTTTTTGTATCCTTCAAGTAGGTGCTGGAGTTTTGTACTATTGGCTTTAAATAATGGTCGCAAAAGGTAGATAAAGGTTCCAATACTGAGCCAATACCCGACACTATGGGGCGTCCTGGTGGTGGTGATACATTTTTATGTGTTTTCGGCAATGTGTAAAAGTATGGGATCGTTGGACCCCCTGCCATCAGGTATGCCGCCTCGTGGGGTGAGATGTGTTCATTTAGCTCAGCCTCACGTACAAGTGTAGATATTCGTGCTTTCATTTCAGCAGTAGGGTCTGTTGTAAGAGGGATATAGTTCGTCCTGTCATTCAGAAGAGTAAGACAGGCTTTGTCGTAATCCTCAGTATCCTGGATGACAATCCCACCACCCTCACTATTCTAAACAGTTCTTTCGCTGAGTTGCTGTTTTCTTGAATGCGCTGAGTAAAGTAATCCTTTTTTGCATTTTTGATGGCAAGAATATACTGCTTTCATTTATGGACATAATTTAGTCTCGCTTCACTGTCTTTGGACTGTCTCCATAGATGTTCAGTTTTTTGGCATTCCTTTTTAAGATTTTTTAGATGGGGGGTATACCATTTCTCTATTATAGATTTTTTTCTGGATTACCGCATCTGGGCTAGTTTATTTAATGTTTGCAATATTCCAGCATCTAGTAGGGCGACGTCATAACAGACAGAGGAGTCCGCCGATAGTTTGACATTAGCCTCTTGAAAATGTTTCTCAAAATATGATTCATTGATTAGCCTCCAAGCTCGTTTGGAGATGTGAGGGGCTACCTCGGATTTCAGAGGTTTACCAGGAAGGTCAAGTGAGAAGGATATAAGGGAGTGGTCCGACCAGGATAGAGGGTGTACCTCTCTTATGTTGGTGGATTCGATGTTGGTAAATAGTAGGTCTAGTGTATGGCCAGCTGTATGAGTGGGGCCCACTACCCACTGCTTGAGATTGAGAATTCCCATGTCATATTCCAGCTGGGAGGTACCCGGGGCATCCATTTTCTTGTAGTGAATGTTAAAATCGCCAACAATTAGATAATTTTTTTTTGTTTTAGACAAAGTGGCAGAAGTTGATTCAATAATTTGGCGCCAAGACTGGCTTGTTGTCCAGGGGGGTTGTAAATAACTGCACCAGCTAGGATGGTAAGGCCCTCGTAGAGTACTTTAAAAGGTAAGGTCTGATGTTCAATGTGGGTGATTGTTTGTTCCACAAAGCATGTTAATTGTTCCCTGAATATCACAGCAACCCCCCTCCTCTTTTACCAGGTCTGTCTTGCGTAATGATTTTGTAATTAGAGGGGAGGGCGTTTGCTAAGTCTGGAGCATTGGTCTCGGATAGCCAGGTTTCGGCAATGAAAACCAGGTCCGGGGTCTTAGCTATGAGTAGATCCCAAATGTCCAGGGCATGTCTAGGTAAGGATCGAGCATTAAAATATAGACAGTTCAGAGTCAGGTGATTTTTTGCATGGGTTGTGTGGTTTCCTGATGGGGTTTGACCCATGCTGGACCAGCAACAAGCGAGGCAGGAGATTGGTCCATAGTATAATCCTGTCCCGGTTTGGGTACATAGATTTGTTTTTATACCCTTTTTATCATTATGAAAGGCTAGCAACACACTGCGAGAGTAGCGGATAGGCGTGGACGAGTTTCGAGTCAAACCAGCAGGGGGTATAGCCCCTTGTCCCGTCCGGTCACGGACGGGTGCAGACAGGCTTACCTTTGACGCGCCTTCGGCGCGCTGGCGGCGCGCCCGCTGAGCGCGTCCGGCCCAGGCACATGTTTTGTAAGGTAAGGGAAGGGGCGTGGCCTCAGGTCCGTGGGCGTGGCCTCACTGTCCTCGTAATTGGTGGCAAGAGATTGGTTACACCTGCAGCAGCGTTTAGATCGCCTGCCCGGCGTGAACGGCGACTCAAAATCAGGGGGGAGTGCTCAGGGCAGAGTGACACACAGATAAAAAACAATTTTGTAACAGATTGAATCTTTAAAAAGCGAGCAATACTCCCGGCTTCCGCCTCAGGAGCTGTCTTTTTGGTAATAGCGCGTTTGGTGTTTGGCGGTGTGTTGAAATCCACCTTTTTCTTAGCCCCTGCTTGATGGAGCTCCCCAATACTTTCCAGGAAGGAGCTCAGTGGATTAACTTTTTTTGGAAAGTTTTGTTAAGATTCATTAAAGAGTGCAAAAAATATATTAGCAAAATAATGTGCTGCCTGCCAATGAATTCACTTGGCAATGCACAGATATCAATACGTTTTGTACATTAATTTCCCCAAAACTACTTTACAGATTTACAACAAATCCTAAAAACCAAGATTTCTGCAAACTTTTGTGATATTCTGATCAGCTGTTTTGTCTGTAGCTATGCCTAAAGCATATGTAATGTGTGTGGTCTTATAAAGCCCTGAGGCGTCGTGGCGCTGAAGACCGCTGGAGAACCCGTCCTGGCTATCCCTGTGAGATGGTCCCTACTGGGTATCTCCAAGGTAAAACCAGGCATCCCCGGCGAATATGGGGGGCCGTTGTAGGTATGAGGCAAGCTAATGCCCAGAGTTGCCGAGTGTGATCCCTGGTTAGAGTAGGCACCGAGGTGAGAATTATCGAGTCCGCTGACCCGGGTCCATGACCCTGCCGCGTCGGAAATTGAACCCCGGTCCCGGGCGGTTCTCTGCTTCCGGGTCTGCCGCCTCTAACCAGTGAGCCACACCACTCCACATTCTCCAAATCTATGGAAGATTGCATGGGGAAGTGCATTTTAGGAGTCCCCCTTTTTCTCATCCCCAGTTGACTGATCACCACAAAACCTTCAGGGAGGGGGCTAAGGAGGATGAGTCTTTTTGAGGAATGTTTCATGACGATTTGTCAAATAGGGGCAACGTTATTAAAAAACCTACAATATCAAGTGCCTGTGTATATAATTTTGTGTGTGTGTCTGTGTTTGTGAGGGTGTGTGTGTGTGTGGGTGTGTACGTGTGTGTGTGTGACTGTGTCAACAGTACAACAAAAGGGTTAATAACCCTCGTCTTTTTTATTGAATCTTGTTTTCAAGGAAGCATGAACCAGCTTCTTCACATTTACCACTTTACAATAAGTAGGGGAAGCAGGCTGTGCGTTTTTGGATTAATAATTTGGTAAGAGAAATCCTGCCAACTTCAGTATTGTGCAAGTTCAAAAACAGTTCACTTATTTATTAATTAAATTTATATTGCGCACAGCTACCCTAACAGGGTTTCCCAGCGCAGGTAGATGGAGTACTGTAACTGAGTAACCAGAGGACTCATTATTGAGAAAAGAGCCAGGTCTTAAGGTCTCGCCGGAACCTGAGATAACACTGTTCCTGCTTCATAGAACAGGGAAGAGAGTTCTATAGTCTGGGTCCAAAGAACGCAAAAGAACGACCACCCATTCTAGATAATCTACAACTAGATGTTACCAAGTTGCCTTGAGTAGCTGAGCCTAAAGGACTGGAAGGGACATAGGGATGGACAATCTCCTTAAGATAAAGAGGGGCAGACCCTTGGTTGATTTAAAAAATAAGACACAGTGTCTTAAATGTAATCCGACTCTCAATGCGAAGCCAGTGTAAATCCCGCAATACCGGAGAGATGGATGATCTCCTAGGGGTATGGCATACCAGACGAGCTGCGGAATTCTGGACTACCTGGAGTTTCTTTAGCACCTCCTGATTTCCTCCAAGGTACAGTACGTTCCCATAGTCCAGGTGTGAGGTAATTATCGCCTGGACCACTGTTCTTTTTGTGAAATCAGGGAGCATCCAGATAATCTTTCGCAGCCATCTTAGAATAGTAAAACATGTGGAAGCAACACTAACCACCTGTTGCCACATTGAGAGGGTGTTATCAAGGATAAATCCCAGGTTAGGGACTTTTTCAACCGGTTGAGGAAGGGCCCCCATTTCCATTGGCCAATGTTGGGGCCCCCAAAGATGCTTATGTTTACCTAAGATGACCACCTCAGTTTTCCCTTTATTCAACTTCAACAAATTAGAACTCATCCATTCCGACACATGCCGCAAACCATATTGAAGGGGAGAAGAGGACCCTTCCTTGGTAGAAGACAGGGAAAAGATGATTTGCGTGTCATCGGCGTTCAAGAAAAGGGACAAGCCTGCCTCCTCTACAATTGATGCCAGGGGTCTCACGTAGATGTTAAAGAACACAGGGCTCAGCGTGGACCCCTGAGGCACTCCGTACACGGATGACCTGATGGTAGATGAAGATTTAGAAGAGAAAACTTGGAATGTACGGTCATGGAGAAAAGAGGACAGCCAGGCTAATGCAGGCCAAACAACTCCTGCTGACTGGAGAGATTTTAGCAGAATGGAATGTGACACCGTGTCAAATGCGGCGCTCAGATCAAGTAAAATGAGCGCCGTTGTTTCCCCTCTGTCTAAGCAGGCACACAACTTCTCCGTGACCCCCAACAGAGTAGTTTCAGTGGAAAAATGAGCCCTAAACCCCGACTGTGAAGGGTGCAAAAAGCCTGAACGTTCCACGTGGGCTGAAAGTTGGCAATTCACGTGATTTTCCAGGATTTTAGAAAGGACTGGCAGCAGTGAAATAGGACGGAAGTTTGACATGAGCGTGGGATCCGCTCCCGACTTTTTCAACAGAGGGACAACCATTGCACGTTTCCCACTCAAGGGGAACAAGATTCTCGTAAGGAAGCATTTAAAAGTGCTTTAAGAATGTCATGTGCTTCCTGGGAAAGTTGTTGCAAGATGTTTGCGGGAAGAGGATCTAAAGGAGAGCCAGATTTTACCCTGGTTAGACAATCTAAGAAAGATTCATCATCGAGAGGCAACCACGTAGAAATCATCATCGCCGAAGGACGATGACTGCCACTTGCCCCCTCAGTCAGGGAACTCATAGTGTTCACAGGATTAGAATTCTTTAGTGAGCAATATATTGTTTCCAACTTAGAGGTAAAATGATTTGCAATATCATTGCATTGGAGGTCATCTAAGGTTGGAGGCAAAGGAATTGATTTGGATCCTGCCAGCTTCTTAACCAAGGCAAATAAGGTCCGTGGACGGTTTACTGAAGTGGAGATGGCGTTTAACACAAAAGGTGTTTTCTTCGCCTTACATGCCAGATGATATTTGTATAAGGAGGCCTTATATTCCAATTTGCTAGTCAAAGAATAAGTCTTATGCCATCTTCTTTCTAGATGTTTACATTTTGATTTCATATCCTTTAACTCATTATTGAACCATGGGGCAGGGGGATGATGAGTTGAATCATGTTTTACTGCCAAAGGCAAAAATGTATCATAGACTTAACTAGCCAATCAGTTACTGCAGTATTCAAAGAACAACAGGGTAGATTAGTATCTGGGAGATTTACCCTCAATAAATTGTTAAGGTGATCCAAGTTACTTACTGCTGTGTTGCCATAGCAAAAGTAGATTGCTCTAACCCAGTTGATGTTGGATTCAAGTATTCCAAAGCAGTATTAAAGTCAAGAACAATCACAATAAAATTATTAAACCAATTTAGAAAACAGGGAAAGATTAAAAAGCGAAATGTCACGGAAATGCTTAAACATAGATTATGGATATGTATTTTTAATGCTTTTAGAATAAGGAGCCCCAAGAAACAGGAAGACTTTCTGTGGTCTTTAACCCCAGGAACAAGAAACAATTTCAGGCCAACTGTGATGGAGTGAGTTTTGGTAAACCCTTTGAATGTGTCCCGATCAAGAGTTTTACTGTTAGACGTAGGAACTTTGTAGGGTCTCAAAATACTCAATCTGAGCAAGGTAGAATGCTGTAGCTGACTAGCGCTTCATGAAGTTGCATATTTCTCAGCAGCCTTGTGGTACACTTGCATTTTGTTTGAAAAAACTCCTGGATTGATAAACCAGCACATCTTAGCCACTGACATATTATCTCTTTTAGGCAGGCTTGGAACAGCACTTCCAGAACTGGTTCTGGGAGAGGCTTCATCAAACAGATCTTACTCTAATGCCTCACACAATTCGGAGTCCAAAGCTCCTTACCTCCAAATAAGGGAAGCCTTATTGAACTGATGACCCCACCTCAGAAACGATCACTGACTGGCTCTGAAAACAGCACCCCAAATGGGAGGAGATATAAGATATTTAGGAAGGAGTCTAGTTCAAAGGTGTCCCTTACATTAATCTATTGCTTGGCACAAATATGCCAAAACGTGAGGCCGTAATACTTGCCCTTTGTGATATCATCTGTTTTTGAGCACGCCCAAATCCAGCATCCTAAGTTTAGTGCACAATAAATACTCCATCCAACTTTCATCCTGGTACAGCCACCTATAGTTGTCTCTGTCAGGAAGGTGATTTTTCACCTCATCCGGCTGCTAGTTACTGGAGGAACTTGAAATGAACTTCAGGAAGACTCTCAGCCAAAGACCCCTTTAGATCCCTTCATTGGCTCCCAATACGGGAAAGAATTACATTTAAGTCTCTGTGTATAATGCACAAATCACTTCAGGGCAAGGGCCCTCCCATTCTGAGAGGACTTATCACCCCCTACAAAGCCAACAGGGCACTAAGATCGGACCCCCTTCACCTCGCAAACATTCCCAGAGTAAAGAAAGCACGAACAGGCGGACGCCTCTTCTCTTTTAATGCTGCAAAACTCTGGAACTCTCTCCCCCTCAATATCCGGATAGAATACAAACTCCTGAAGTTCCGAAAGCTCTTGAAAACTTTCCTCTTTCCCTAAAACATCTGTTTCTTCTGCCAAAATCTCTATTCATAGCTCTGGGACGCCTACGGGTAGCCACGCGCTTTACAAATCCAATTCCATTCCATTCCATTACCACCAGGATTCCAGGCCGCGTACATCACATTTATATTATACTCAGAAATATTTTAACTCTATCACTGAACAACTTTTTAATACAAGTTAAAAATAAATATAAGTGACATCTGTAGCATTGCTGTACTTCGAATTTTGAAAAAGTTACTTTTATTCACAGATAGGCCTTTTTTCTTGTGAAAAGCCACAATACCTAAAAAGCGAAAATAGTATTTTCTAGCTAGTCCTTGCAGGAATACTGTTGTTATTTACCATGTTTGCCTTTTTTATATAACGGATCCATTTGTGTGGGCTCCAAAACCTAGGGCCTCATTTTGAGAGGCTCCGAATTCCATGAAGTACGAGTCCATAAACCTATTGGAGACATTTCCTATTTTCTCAGGAGATTGTAGGTTTTTTTTGTAGCCAAAATGTTTGCCGGTAAACAAAATAAGGACTAAAGAGGGAATCTCATCTTTAATTACCACTGAAGCATTAACTGCTCCTGTACCTTGGCACTGCTAATGAGGCCTTAATGGTGACTTAGTTAATGTGTAAAAGTAGTTTTTGTTTTACAAATCAAAACAGCTTCTTTGAGATGTGCTTATGTAGTGGTTTAGGCTGCAGTCCATCTGGTCAAAATTAAAGGCCTGAATGTACATTTAGCCATTGCATGACCTTTAAATTGTATGCCATTGAGGCATTTCCCGAGCTAATGTGTTGTGGCCTTACTTAAAAGTTAAATAAGCCATAGGGATTTAGGTAATCTTATAATATGTTTAGGGAAAAGAGTGCAATGGACTGAGAGGATGAACTGCAGCTTCACGCTGCCCAGAGTCTAAATTCCCAAAAACTGATTCTAACTTTTAAAATCTAAATAATCTAGTGTCTCCCTATCATCGTTTTTCTGGCTTAGAGGACATTGGTGAATGATGACTCACTGCTATTGCCAGGCTCTGCTGTCTGCCCCCTCCTGGTGTTTCAGGTCTCTGGCCATAGCTTCACCTTTTTACCAGCCATATCCCATCTACAAGCTATACTTTAAGAATCACAAACATGTATATTGTTCTCCTTTAACATCCTGTGCATTTTTTACTAGTTCTTTTCACCTATTAGTACATGTGAAATTCAGCAAAAGTGTCAAAGATCATTTTTTTTTGTTTAAGAGATTTTTATTAAGTTTTCAGATATATAAGATTAGGAAACAATGGGTACAATAAAATGAATGAGAGAAAAAGCCATAATAAAGCATACATTAGCATAATTAAAATAATACAATTAGGCAATAAAAACAATGTGGAAAGTAGAAATATTATAAGTAAAAAGAAGAGGAAAGAGAGAGAGAGAAGAGAGAAAAAGGAAAAGGAAAAGAGAGACAGAAAGAAAGGAAGGAGGAGGAGCAACCAAAGTGTTGTAATATATCATTTGGGAAGAAAGGAAAAAACAGATAATTAATGAATAGAAGGGTGAGAGGAAAGATATGTAGAGAAAGGAAGCCAAAGAAGATTTAATTTTTTGAGAAACAGAAGGACAGGAAACGGAAGCAATCCTGTGTTCATAGCATAAAAAGTTCCACCAGGTTAGTAGAGAGATTTTTGAGTTATCTTTCCAGGCTGAAAGAATAACTTTAAAAGCTAATGCTATAAAAAGATCAACTAATTTAGAAACAGAGGATAAAACATTGACAGCAGTTGATAAGGAACCTAGAAAAACATTTTGTAATGTTAAAAAAGAATCGAATTGAAAAATTAACATGCAGATATTACAAACAGATTTCCAAAAAGATAAAATTAGAACATTCATAAAGTTGATGCGTTAACGTGCCCGTTGCAGTGGAACATGACCAACATAATGGAGAAGAGGTAGGCGAGAACTTAGAGATACTAGCAGGAGTAACAATAGCTCTTATAACAAATAAAATATAATTATTGGGTTATACGGGCAGTAGCAGAAGTTTTAAAAAGTCGGACCACAGTTTATCCCAGGTGGTTACAGGAAAAGAGACAGACAAATCAGCTTCCCATGCAAGTTCAATACGAGATTTAGGTCTTTCAAGAACATTTGATAACAATAACTTATATACAAGAGCGGCTTTAGGTCTGTGGGTCGAAAATAAGGGGTATAGAGGAGTAGAGGGGGATACAGAAGGTGCGTGAGGTGGAAGGGGAAGAGTAGAGAGGTGAGATTGTATGGCATTAACAATAATATTGTGTTCAGTAAGAGAGGAGTCAGGTAATTGATAACAAGTTTGTAAAGCATGAAAGGGAACAATAGAATTATTGTGAAGCAATTGATGAACACAAATAATACCCTTTTCCTTCCAATATTTGTAGTAAAATGATTTTCCTTTATATTTAAGAAACTTATTATACCTTACAGTAGAGGATAAAAAACATTGAAGGGAAGTCAAATCCTTAGAAAATGTGTCATACAATATTGTCTGGGAGTATTTCTGGGCTAGTGGACAAAAAGGAGGAGTTAGACATAAAGATTACATGTTGATACGAAAAATCCTGTAATAAAGAGCGTTCAAAAAGAATCCATCTGGGGACAGGATTATCCATAAAATCATAAGCTAACGCAAATGATTGCTTAATCAAAAAAGCTGAATGATAGGCCCTAAAGTTTGGGAAGCGAGCACCACCTTCGTTCTTATTGCAAATAAGTTTATTTAATGCAATATGAGGATGTTTATTGTTCCACAAAAATTTGGTACATGTAGAGGTAATTAGAGAAAAATATACAGTGGGGATTTTCATAGGGAGCATAGATAATGTATATAAAACTTGAGGTACAATCATCATTTTAATAGTATCTAGTGAGGAGTGATTGAATTTTATTCGTTAATGCAGTAAACATGAATTTAATTGTATCAATAAGGGATGAGGAGAACCAGATGCCAAGGTATTTAATTTTTTAAGGACACCAAGCAAAATCTGCGTCACTAAACATAAATTGGTAGCATATGGAATTTAAAGGTAAGACTTCTGTTTTGGAAAGGTTGAGTTTGTAGCCAGAATTACTAGAATATAGTCGAACTTCATTCAAAAAATGAGGGAGAGATTCACCAGGGTCAGACATATAAATTTATATGTCATCTACATAGGCAGATATTTTAGTTTCTGTAGAGTTATGTTTGAATCCAGCAATTTGGGAATTAATACGAATACGTTCTAAAAATGGTTCAAGGCATAGGATAAATAATAAAGGGGAAAAAGGACAACCCTGCCTTGTACCTCTGGACAATGAGAAGGACTTGGAGAAATAGTTATTACCAAAAATACTGGCCCTAGGGCAAGAGTATAAAAGTTTAACATAAGAAATAAAAGAGGGTCCAAAACCAAACCATTGGAGAGTTTAAAACATAAATTGCCAATTAATGCGATCAAATGCCTTCTCCGCATCTAAAGGCAAGGCAGCAAGGGGAGATTTAAATTTTTGGGCATATGAAATAATATTAGCAAACATCCGAGCATTATCATAGGCTAACCTGTCTTTTACGATTTGATTAGAAGAGGAATGATAGTGTCAAGTCGGGATGCAAGTATTTTGGCAAAGATTTTACAGTCATAATTAATTAACGATATGGGTCTATAATTTTTACAGTAAGAATGGTCTTAGTCTGGTTTAGGTATTGTAACAATGAATGCATCCATAAAAGAACCAGAAGCTTTGGCATCGGAAATTAATGAATTAAAAAGTTGAAGAAGTTTGGGGGCAAAAATTGAGGTAAAGGTATTGTAGAACTCAACTGATAAACCATCGGGTCCTGGGGCTTTAGACTTTTTCAGTGCTTTAATAGCAGTGGTGATTTCTTGAAGAGTGATGTCTTTCTCCAATGCGCTAAATTCATCAGGGAGAGACGGTGGCGAAGAGAGGCCAGAAAAAAAGGTATTTAAGTTGTGGTCAGTGGGGAATGTATCATCAGAGTAAAGAGATTTATAATAGTCATGAAAAGCAACTTCATCTGATGAGACTAGCTTGGTAGTAGATTCATTAAGAATAGGGGCCAATGTTTTTACGTTCAGACTTAATTTTTAAATAATTAGTTAACATTTTACCCGCTTTGTTCTGACCTCCATGGTATTTAGACTTAACTTTAAGCAAAATATTACAAGCGTCAATCGTTACTAATTTGTTAAGTTCAGTTTTTGCCGAAATCAAATCATGAAGAGCGGTGGGCAAGCTAGAGGTAAAATATGCATGTTCTAATCCTTTAAGGTTCTGTATTTGAGCTTCATATTTTTCCCGTGTGGATTTCCTTTTTTTTGCCACAAAAGAAATGGTGAAGGCACGAAATGCAGCCTTAAAAGCATCCCAGTTATTAGGAATGGAAGTATCCAGTGGGTTGTTAGTATTAAAAAATTTAGTAATAAAAGTGGTGGCTTCTTTAATGAATATTGCGTCTGATAACAAAAATGTATTACGTTTCCGACGGCTAAATTGGGATGAGGTGAGGGAGAGGTCCAAAACAGCATAAACAGGGGCATGATCTGATATGAAAATAGAACCAATTTCAGATTTTTGGAGAGAGGGAAGTAAAGATTTACTAACCAAAGTATAATCAATCCTAGAACGGGTGTAGTGAATATTAGAAAAGAAAGTAAATTCAAGCAAATCAGTATTACAAGTTTTCCAAACATCATATAATGGACGGGAAGCAATGGCAGATTGAAAAGCTTTGTGGCATTTATCAGGTTGAAATTTACATTTGGACAGTCTGTCAGAAAACGGCCTTTGGTTGAAATCACCAGCAACAATAATATTGGGGCAATCAATGGAGGACAGTAACATTTTAATTTCAATCCAAAATTTGGGGTCTGGTTTCACGGGACCGTAAACATTAAGCAAGACTAAAGTTTTCTTTTGGACCACAATCTTTGCCATTACCCATCGTCCATCATTGTCGTTTTGTGTGGATAAAATCTGTACAGGTAAGGCTTTATGAAACAATATAGCAACACCCCTCTTTTTGTTAGAAGCATGTGAAAAAACAACTTGTCCCACCAACTATCTTTTCAACTTAAGAGATTCTACATCATTACAATGAGTTTCCTGAAGAAAAGAGATCTGAGAATTAAGCTTGGAGAGGTGAGACAGTACCTTTTGTCTTTTAACTGGTCTCCCAAGACCATGGACGTTCCACGTGACCAAATTACACATAATGGAGGAGAGGCAGAGGATGGAACATTTGGAGCAGATACACTTCAAGGATAGTACAAGGGAAAACACACCACAGGAAAAAATTACAAAATACAACAATTACAAAAAGACCCACAATATCATGGTAAATAAACAACGAGGAAAAGACAGAAGAAAAGATACAAGAAAAGAAAGAAAATGGGAAGACGAAAGATGAAAACAGATCAAGGAATAACATCCAGATCTGTGAGACAAAAAGCAGTCGAGAGAAGGAGAGCATGGAAGTACCAGTGGAGGAGGACTCCATAAAGAGAGGGAAGGAAGAGAGGAAGGAAAGAAACTCATAAAAAACAAAGGGAAATAGAACAATACAATAAAAAATAAAAAAGTGGTTAAGGAGATATGTCAAAAAGAGGCGACATTCCAAAAAAAGAGAAAAGTCAAACATTAGCATGCATTTATATAACAGCAGTACATTGGAGGAAGAGATCAAGGATTAGTGTCCATTCCGTATGATGGAAGACCCTGGAGATAAGATTTAGGTTTTCCCGGATCTTCAAATGAGCGTGTTCGACCATCGTGGGTTATCTTGCAGAGACATGGGTGAAGAATCCCATATTGGATGTTGAGTTGGCGCAGTTGGGGACGAAGAGCAAGAAATTCTTTGCGACAGGCATTTGTTGCATTAGATATATCCTGGGAAATGAAAATGTTATGGCCCTACCGAATAAGATGACGTTTAAGTCTGACTGCCCTCAGAACATGCATCAACTCAGTGAATTCAAGAAAGAGCATTATGATGCCACGTGGTTTTGAAGCATTAGAGGCAAGACGACCCAGGCGGTTTGCTCTCTGTATGTTGAGGGGAGTTGACGTAGGTTGAAGGTTTAAAAGTTCCAGAAGAAATTTTTGCAGATATAAGACCATGCTAGGACCTTCAATATTTTCTGCTAAACCATAAAGACTTAGATTGTTCCTACAATTACGATTTTCAAGGTCCTCAGTGTGAAGCTGTAACTTGCAAATTTCCTGTTCAAGTAAAGGTATCTTGGTAGTGCCATCTTGTAAGTCACCTACACTTTGTCCCAGGTCTAACACCTTACTCTCCATAATAATCCATCGATCTTTGATCTGTGTCACAAATAAGGCAGGTTGACTAACCTTGTGAAGCAGGTACAGCAGAAGCGATGATGTTGCTAGTTTCTCAATTCCCTAGGAGTGGTACCTCATGTGAGTCATATAAGTATACACTCCACAGAGAGGACCTCACCAGGGGAAGGGGTAAAATGGAGAAATAAAATATAAAGGACTGGCAGCCAGAAACCATCTACAGCACGTGGTGACAGGGTAGTAGTTATACGTTAGGACTGCATTCTGTTTCCTGCATGAAGACACAAGGAACATACATGAATACACCCCCCTACCCCTACCAACATCTGCAATATATATATATATATATATATATATATATATATATTAAACACACAAAGGATTGCCCATTTGAGGAGCCTCTGGGAGGATAAACAGCTTTATTTGCAGAGTTGTAGCCACAATGTAAGACACAGCGTCTATCTTCAAAAGCTACGCCCAACGCGTTTCGAACAGCAAAGTTCTTGGTCACGGGCTCATCGTGTTGCCCTAGTGGGTGCTGCCATAATCCAAGCCCGCTGCTTATCCATGGCAGTCCCAGCGCTCGGAAGGTTCGAGCGCATTGAGGGAGAATAATGCAAGCAGAAGTGTTTACAAAAAGCGGCATTGTAACAACGGACCTTACCTTCACCTACAAGAGGTTTTTATTGGACTACTTCAGTGGATTATGGCAGCACCCACTAGGGCAACACGATGTCAGAACTGCAGGCTCCAGCAGGCCTAGCGGCACCCTTCAACCGGAGGCGGAGCCACCTACACTTATCAGGGCGTTCTGAATCTCAGCTGCTGTTCCACTTCCTGAGCCCGTGACCAAGAACTTTGCTGTTCGAAACGCGTTGGGCGTAACTTTTGAAGATAGACGCTGTGTCTTACATTGTGGCTACAACTCTGCAAATAAAGCTGTTTATCCTCCCAGAGGCTCCTCAAATGGGCAATCCTTTGTGTGTTTAATATTGAAGCGGCTGTGCTCGGTCGCGAGGAAGCCCGCTGCTTATCCATGGCAGTCCCAGCGCTCGGAAGGTTCGAGCGCATTGAGGGAGAATAATGCAAGCAGAAGTGTTTACAAAAAGCGGCATTGTAACAACGGACCTTACCTTCACCTACAAGAGGTTTTTATTGGACTACTTCAGTGGATTATGGCAGCACCCACTAGGGCAACACGATGTCAGAACTGCAGGCTCCAGCAGGCCTAGCGGCACCCTTCAACCGGAGGCGGAGCCACCTACACTTATCAGGGCGTTCTGAATCTCAGCTGCTGTTCCACTTCCTGAGCCCGTGACCAAGAACTTTGCTGTTCGAAACGCGTTGGGCGTAACTTTTGAAGATAGACGCTGTGTCTTACATTGTGGCTACAACTCTGCAAATAAAGCTGTTTATCCTCCCAGAGGCTCCTCAAATGGGCAATCCTTTGTGTGTTTAATATTGAAGCGGCTGTGCTCGGTCGCGAGGAAGCCCGCTGCTTATCCATGGCAGTCCCAGCGCTCGGAAGGTTCGAGCGCATTGAGGGAGAATAATGCAAGCAGAAGTGTTTACAAAAAGCGGCATTGTAACAACGGACCTTACCTTCACCTACAAGAGGTTTTTATTGGACTACTTCAGTGGATTATGGCAGCACCCACTAGGGCAACACGATGTCAGAACTGCAGGCTCCAGCAGGCCTAGCGGCACCCTTCAACCGGAGGCGGAGCCACCTACACTTATCAGGGCGTTCTGAATCTCAGCTGCTGTTCCACTTCCTGAGCCCGTGACCAAGAACTTTGCTGTTCGAAACGCGTTGGGCGTAACTTTTGAAGATAGACGCTGTGTCTTACATTGTGGCTACAACTCTGCAAATAAAGCTGTTTATCCTCCCAGAGGCTCCTCAAATGGGCAATCCTTTGTGTGTTTAATATTGAAGCGGCTGTGCTCGGTCGCGAGGAAGCCCGCTGCTTATCCATGGCAGTCCCAGCGCTCGGAAGGTTCGAGCGCATTGAGGGAGAATAATGCAAGCAGAAGTGTTTACAAAAAGCGGCATTGTAACAACGGACCTTACCTTCACCTACAAGAGGTTTTTATTGGACTACTTCAGTGGATTATGGCAGCACCCACTAGGGCAACACGATGTCAGAACTGCAGGCTCCAGCAGGCCTAGCGGCACCCTTCAACCGGAGGCGGAGCCACCTACACTTATCAGGGCGTTCTGAATCTCAGCTGCTGTTCCACTTCCTGAGCCCGTGACCAAGAACTTTGCTGTTCGAAACGCGTTGGGCGTAACTTTTGAAGATAGACGCTGTGTCTTACATTGTGGCTACAACTCTGCAAATAAAGCTGTTTATCCTCCCAGAGGCTCCTCAAATGGGCAATCCTTTGTGTGTTTAATATTGAAGCGGCTGTGCTCGGTCGCGAGGAAGCCCGCTGCTTATCCATGGCAGTCCCAGCGCTCGGAAGGTTCGAGCGCATTGAGGGAGAATAATGCAAGCAGAAGTGTTTACAAAAAGCGGCATTGTAACAACGGACCTTACCTTCACCTACAAGAGGTTTTTATTGGACTACTTCAGTGGATTATGGCAGCACCCACTAGGGCAACACGATGTCAGAACTGCAGGCTCCAGCAGGCCTAGCGGCACCCTTCAACCGGAGGCGGAGCCACCTACACTTATCAGGGCGTTCTGAATCTCAGCTGCTGTTCCACTTCCTGAGCCCGTGACCAAGAACTTTGCTGTTCGAAACGCGTTGGGCGTAACTTTTGAAGATAGACGCTGTGTCTTACATTGTGGCTACAACTCTGCAAATAAAGCTGTTTATCCTCCCAGAGGCTCCTCAAATGGGCAATCCTTTGTGTGTTTAATATTGAAGCGGCTGTGCTCGGTCGCGAGGAAGCCCGCTGCTTATCCATGGCAGTCCCAGCGCTCGGAAGGTTCGAGCGCATTGAGGGAGAATAATGCAAGCAGAAGTGTTTACAAAAAGCGGCATTGTAACAACGGACCTTACCTTCACCTACAAGAGGTTTTTATTGGACTACTTCAGTGGATTATGGCAGCACCCACTAGGGCAACACGATGTCAGAACTGCAGGCTCCAGCAGGCCTAGCGGCACCCTTCAACCGGAGGCGGAGCCACCTACACTTATCAGGGCGTTCTGAATCTCAGCTGCTGTTCCACTTCCTGAGCCCGTGACCAAGAACTTTGCTGTTCGAAACGCGTTGGGCGTAACTTTTGAAGATAGACGCTGTGTCTTACATTGTGGCTACAACTCTGCAAATAAAGCTGTTTATCCTCCCAGAGGCTCCTCAAATGGGCAATCCTTTGTGTGTTTAATATTGAAGCGGCTGTGCTCGGTCGCGAGGAAGCCCGCTGCTTATCCATGGCAGTCCCAGCGCTCGGAAGGTTCGAGCGCATTGAGGGAGAATAATGCAAGCAGAAGTGTTTACAAAAAGCGGCATTGTAACAACGGACCTTACCTTCACCTACAAGAGGTTTTTATTGGACTACTTCAGTGGATTATGGCAGCACCCACTAGGGCAACACGATGTCAGAACTGCAGGCTCCAGCAGGCCTAGCGGCACCCTTCAACCGGAGGCGGAGCCACCTACACTTATCAGGGCGTTCTGAATCTCAGCTGCTGTTCCACTTCCTGAGCCCGTGACCAAGAACTTTGCTGTTCGAAACGCGTTGGGCGTAACTTTTGAAGATAGACGCTGTGTCTTACATTGTGGCTACAACTCTGCAAATAAAGCTGTTTATCCTCCCAGAGGCTCCTCAAATGGGCAATCCTTTGTGTGTTTAATATATATATATATATATATGTGTATAGAGACCCACTCACTTATGTAAACTGCCACAAGCATCCAAGTAAAAAAACGGCACAAAAGGAAAAAATAAAGCAAAGGGAAAAAAAACTGAATGTTCAGATAATTATCAGTTCTAGAACGCTAATGCCTTAGCCTTAAGTAGATATAAGTCGATAAAGTAGGAAGCTACTTAGCTTACGAACGATGTCTCTTCTGGCTCTTTATGCAGGGTTTTCAAGAGATTCAAAAATAACAGGGAAACAATGCTTCTTCTCTCTGGCACAATATTTCTGTGAACCCCATCCAAGCCACTCAACAGCTCTGCGGTGTCTTGAAAATCCAGCGAAATAACAATGGCCCAAAAGAATGCAATAAAGTAAAAGAAGATTAGAGCCTCTCAACAGCTCATCACGTTAGTTACATCACTAACGTCTCTTACAAAGTCTCTCTGTAGTTCACAAAGAAAATGGAAACCTTTTTCCAGCGCTCGAGAATCAACGCGGTAGAGAATGTCTCACCCGCTCCCAGCGCGTCTCTCCCAGCGCGGCTCTTCCAGTGCGGCTCGCAGCGGAAGTCAAGTAAGAAAGGTAAGAAATGCACAATGCGTTTGTGCACCTCGTTTTCCCCTCTGAATATTTAAACCGGGAAACGCACAGCAGTAACAAGTGCAATGTTCATGGGATCCTCAGGTTCTAAATAATCGCCAAGTCAACTTCCATAAAAACCAGGAACTGCATGAAACTCAGGTGACAAGCACCGACGACTTCCTGAGAGGGGCAGTTATAGGAAGCAGAAGCAGGTAGAGGGATAGTGATTAGAAGACAGACTACACATCAGGCATTCTGGGATATGTAGTCCTAGGTACTAAGGCACCTAAATCGTGACAATCTGTTTCAGTTTTTTATTGGTTGCAGTCATAAAGGGTTGGAGACCACGGACTTTATCAAGTATGGAGTCCAAAACAGGATTTTGCGAAGAATGAATAGGAGAGGGTGGGTCATTTTTATGCCTTTTTGGTTTGGTTCCAGTTACAGATGATTTAGCAAAATGTAGGTCACTTGCCATTGTGTGATGAAAAAGAGAACACTGAAGAGATGCCAAGGATGTAGATGCAGCAAGTAAGTCAAGATGACAATACCAGCATGAGGCAATTGACGAAATTTAACAGAAAAGCAGTGCAGAGATTCCAGTAAATACAAAGTCGCCTGTAAACATAATGCAATCCAGGAAATGGCGTTGTTAGTGTGAAGACAGAAACATCACTGCAGTCAAAGTCACTGGTACAGTGGAACAACATGCATGCAACCAAAATCTTTCCTTATTGCAGCGCATAGAAAAAAAAACAGTATTATAATAGTACGGAAAGGATATAGTAGGACTGGTCACATATGCAGCTCAGCATCTACTGTGAAACACCATGTTAGTCAAAACCTTGAGGGTAATGAAAATAGCATGGTAACCCAGTAGTGCCCTTGATAGAAAATGAGTGTGGCACGGCACATGGTAGAAAAGAATATAACAGAATTAAGTTCCCAGAGAGTAGAGGCAGCAAAGCAAATTAAAGAAGAATAGAAGTAAGCCCAGTGACCAGAAAATGGTGAATTTTCATGTCTGAGGAGAAAGGACTTCACAGCAGCATTAATAATAAAAACATGAGCTCCACAAGTTAATTAAAGAAAAAAGTTGCCAAAATAGTTGGTAAAATAAAGGTTATGTGGTCGAAATCAATCCAAGAGTATCAAATGTCAGTAAAATTCGTAGAAATATTTAAATGTGAGGGACGCGAGCCCTGAAACGTAAAATGGCGGCTGCTTGCGTCCGAAAATCAGTAAAATTAACGGTGCCACTGGAGAGGTGAAAACGCGGGGAAATCCTTCAGGAGACGCTCCTCGGATTCCCCGCAGCATCCGTCCCATCATTCCGGTCGCGGAAGGAAAGGAGGTTCAAAAAGCTGCGAAGAGTCCCGCACTGAAGCGGAGCTCACACAGGAGACGCCATTCCGCCACGATGCGCAAGCCACGCCCCGTGTCAAAGATCCATGATTACGCCACCAAGTGATTATCAATGTGGAAATGGAGGTACCTCACAACGAGTGATTTTACGGAAAACATGCTTTTTTTTGCATCAATTTCAATGTCATGTTGTTTTCTTGTGAACTTCAATGTCATCATAGTCTTCATTTGGATGCTAGCTCACTCCTTAAAGATTTGTAGATGAAATTGTATGGTGTTCAATGCTACCCACAATAAATGTGCACACATATCCTACTTTTGAATTGGCCTTCAGCTGAGGGTCTCAGCAATGCCTCTCAACCCTTGAGGTCTGTTTTGGCTAAAAATGATTTCAATGAAAAATATTTTTTTTATTACTTTTGCTTTGCAGCATCTAAAAAATATTATCCATTTAAAAGTAATATTATAAAATATTAATATTTCTTAGGATGGGTAGGATTAGGGGTAAGACTAAGGTAAGTAGTCATGGATAAGGGGTTTAGTATAAAAGCAATGGGTAGGGGATGGGGTATAGGGTTAAGGAAATGGAGTAGGCGTTAAGGTGGTAAGTGTAAAGGGAAGGGTTTAAAAGTAAAGGATTACGTTTTAGGATGTAAGGGAAAGATTAAGTTTAAAAGAGTTAGTGTAAGGGTATTAGAATATTGCAATTAGGTTGACGAGGTGGTAGAGTGTGGGCTTAGGGTTAAGGGGGCTAGGAGGCTCAGTGATTATGGATTTTGGAGAAGGGTAGGAGTGTAAGTGTTAAGGGATAAGGTGGTAAAGGGAGTAGGGCTAATGTGCCACAGGAGTAAGAGGATAAGGCTTGAATGGGAAGAATCTACGGTCTAAGAGGGTTAGAGTAAGGGGTATGAGTAAGTTACAATGGTAAGATCTACAGGTAAGGGGAAAAGAAACTAATGGTAAGCAGTTATGATAATGTGCTTTAGGGCAATAGAGTTAAGGGGAAACGTTTTAGGGGTAAGGTTCAGGAAAGGAGGTTAATGTTAATGGTGAGGGGTTAGGGATTAGGATTAAGGAGTAAAGCTTGGGATTAGTGGTAAGGGATTCAGTGCAAAGAGGCAACGGGTAAGAGATTACGGTTCAAAACTTAAGGGTGTAACTTTATGGGTAATGAGTATGGTTCTAACAAATGTGTTAAATTGCTCCAATTCATCCGGTTTTATTCTACCTTGGCCAGAAGCGATTGTTATACCGATTTTTAAAAAGGGGGACAGGAACAACCCAACATGCTACCACCCCATATCCCTTTTAGATGCTCTAATGAAGGTGGCTGGAAGGATAATTTTAAATAGGTTGCAGGACTGGTCGGAGGAGAAGATATTATTACTAGCTTACAGTACGGGTTTCGGTCAGGTAAAGGTAAAGGTAAAGGTACAATTGAACAGGGTCTTAACCTAGCGTTGCTAATAGCTAAATACAAACAGGCTAAGAGAGGAAACCTTTATGTGACCTTCGTAGATTTAAGCTCCGCCTTCGACTGTGTGGACCATGATACATTATGGAAGATACTTAGTGACATGGGCGTTGACCAACAGATCCTTTTATTCATCAAGGAATTAGACAGGGGGCGGGGGCTAGGGTACGGTATGGTAGAAGGGTAGAATGCTCTGCTAAATTTATTATAAGAAGAGTTGTGAGACAAGGGTGCATATTAGCACCCTTTCTCTTCACATTGTACAACAATAGCATAGGACAACATCTAAGTGAATTCCAGTTTGATTTACCAATTGTGAGAGGTACCCCTAACCCCATCCTCTTGTATGCGGATGACGCTGTTATCATGTCACAGACTACCATTGGCCTACAAAGGGCAGTTACTAAATTTGCTGAATTTATGAATAGTAGAGGGCTAAAAATCAATGTCTCAAAAACATTTTCTATGACCTGTGGGAGCATGATAAGGACCAACAGAGCAGTCTTTTGGGTAAGAATAAGATTGAGAGCACCAACAGATTTTCTTACCTGGGAATCAATTTTGATAGTAGGGGAATATGGGAGGCAGCGGTGACTGCAAGAAAATTAGCTTTTTCCAGGGCACTAAATGCGTCTCTACCTGCACCTATGGGGCAGGGATCTGGTGGGCCGTTCAGGTTGAACAGATCCAATACTGCGAAAATCATTTCATTCGCTACTTACTAGCAGCCCCTAAATCCACGGCCAGTTACACCAGCCATAGTGAAGTTGGTCTTCCATACATTTCCGACATCATGAAAACTTCTCAGTTGTTACTATGGCATAAAATCTTTGTAACGCCCGAAACAAGTTTAAACAGAGATATTGACACAGACAGCCTTAAATTAGATGGAGTGGCTAATATAAAATGGCTAAAGTATGTAAAAACTACAATGTCTGAGATTGGGCACCCAGAATTCTTTGACACTCTAACAAGTATGGAAGCAGTTCCAAGAAGAATCCTTAAAAAACTGGACCTGGAACATTTGGATAACAAAAGGTGGATCTTAGAAAAGGGCAAACGCACGGTCATGGAAAATCAGCTACTTGTTACCCATGTAGGGATCCAGCCTTATTTATTTCTAGAAACAAGTTGTTATTCCCGTTTGTTGTTTACTAGATTTTGCACTGACTCATTTTACAGACTGGTAACTTTTCCAGAGTGTAATGACTGGTCTAAAGACCTGGTAATGTGCCCATGTGACGACACCTCCTATCAATCTAACATTCATTGAATTTTGTTTTGTAAATTCTATCAGATTCCCAGGAAAAAGTTTTTAAAACGTATACTTAAAAAGTGGGGCATAAAGGGTTGCAGAGTGGCGTTCTTTAAATTAAAACAATTAGAATCTGAATATGTTATAAAGGCAGTATCTTCTTTTCTAAAGATACTTATCAGATTCCGGAACACCATATGATGTATGTATTCGTTCATTCTGTTTTTAACAGGAATATCATCTGAACATATGTACACAACGTATATAATATTCTGAATTGACCATGTATGTATATGGTTGCCCCCCCTAACCTTGAGACTGGTAAAAAAAAAAAAGAAATAATCCATTTGGAGATTGGTAAAAAAGAAAATTCATTTGGAGCAATGATTATGGTGATTGTCAGGCTTGCATAAATTGTAAATCAGTTTTTAAATATTTTTCTGTCTTTTTAAATCTTATAGACTTTGTAAAAATTGCTTTTAATATGTGGTTTTATGATTTTGTAAACCAAATATCGAATAAATCTTATTTGACTTGACTTGAGTATGGTTGTATGAGAAATGGCTTAAAGGTAAGGGGTAAGGGGCATGAGCGAAGGGTGTAAAAAAAAGGGGTTACATTGAGTCGTAGTAGAGGTGCTTACATTACTCACTTCTGGTGAGTGACACCAATAAGGAGTTAACCTTTGGTAGGACTGCCAATGATCGCCTTGGTCATGATTTGCTCAAAATGCATGGTTGCCCAAGAAAGTCACCTCTGCAGCACCAATTGTGGCTTCAATGCATAAAAGAATGACAGAGAAATCTGTGTGCACTAATAGAAAACAACCCCCACTTTCTGGTGTGCTCCGAAATGATTTGACCTCCGTGGTACAGATGGGGTCCACTGCCAATCATCCAGCTCAGTCTTTGAATGGCAAGGCTAGTGATTGTTCTTTTACTCAGACTGATGCTACATCTGATCGATCAGATCTATCGGGCATAGGACAACCCTTTATCAATGCTACCTGCTCTCAGTTAGGCAATCTGATTGACATTAAACTCAATCCCTAATGAATCACCAGGATCATTTGAAGACTTTGATAAAAAAATCAGTCACTGGGATAAGTCAAATAATCCTAAGATTGATACTCCTATGGGACCGACCAATCGTATACCTAATGTCTATTATGTAGATAGCTCACCTGATAGCATTATTGGCCCAATAGTGCCTCCTCAACTGTACCTTCTTGTAAGTCATGCTCACAACCCATTGATAAGCAGTGATTTTTCGCTAAGGACAATATCACTCCACGGTTCCCCCTGCCCAATGATTGACCCCCAATGTTAGTAGAAGTTGAACTATTGATTGCCTCTGCCTTTGCTTCTACATCCAAACCCAATCTCACATCTAAAGGTCGTCAATTGATCTCCGGTTCAATTAGCAGCGTTACACCCTATTCTTTGAGTGGGCCCTACGGTAGACCGAATATGGATGTGTTTGGAATACCACCGGCAGCTTGTCCCTATGAATTGGTGTTGGCGGGGGTACCTACCCTTAAAAAAGAGCAGTGTAAATTCTGGGATTAATTGCACAAGAAATGTGTGGATTGGTTGTCCAAGAATAATCAGTTTAATATTTTGAGCATGATGGTGAAAATTATGGTACAGAGGATTGGATGGCTTGGCGACTCACCCAACAAGCATTTACAATGCAACGGTTTCGCCTTTGGAAAAGTTAGAGCTATTGGCATTGTAACTGACAATTTTTTTATGTATGTGTTCGTTTTGAAAACCGATAAATAAATGGCATTGTCGTTTACAATGCCAATAGTTTAATCTCTCGCAAATGTCACACACACCCACACCCACAGAGAGCCCCTCCACACAGAGCCACCCCCACACACACAGGGTCCCCCCACACACACCCACACACACCCACACAGAGCCCTCATACACACTGCGAGCCCCCCCACACACCCAGACAGAGCCCTCCACACACCCACACAGAGCTCCCCACACACCCACACAGAGCCCCCCCACACACCCACACAGAGCCCTCCACACACCCACACAGAGCCACCCACACAGAGCCCCCCACACACCTACACAGAGCCCTCCACACAACCACACAGAGCCCTCCACACACTGCAAGCCCCCCTGTGCAAGTTATACACTGTTGTTAGAGATGAACCGACCGCATAGGTAACCAACAGGTGTAAAAAGGACTTCAAAGGTGACAGACTGGGGAGAGAGATGATTATGTAGGAGTGAGAGAGAGAGGGATTGTGCAGATAAAAAAGGAGTGTGAAAAGGGTTGTACACAGCAAGAAGTCTGAGAGGGAGTGTGTAGATAATGGGTAGGTTTGGGTGGGAGAAGCTCTTTGTGTAACATCAGGTGTACAAGGGATTGTACAGGCAACAAACAAGTGTGAAAGGGGCTGCAATGATGTACACTGGTGAAAGGGAGTGCTGCAGACAATAGCCCCAAAGTCAGTAGCTCTGACCGTAAAAGCCATAGCCTCTCCATGTTGTGTTCCAGATAGCTACACTTTGACACGGTGGTAACTGCAATGGGCATTTGTTCAAGAATATAAACTGCATATTAAGTATAGGGAAGATTACAATTGTAATTTATTTGCATGTGCCTAGCTTAAAGTAAAAAAAAAAAAAGCACTGTGACAAAATCTGGCCACGTCATACCGTTTTCCTTTTGTTTTACTTTAAGCTATGTAGCACAGCAGCTCGCACCGCTGTGCAACATGCAATTTTTTTTGACAAAGCCAATAAATCTTGCATAGGCGAAACCTATTGGCTTTGCCAATGCTTGTTTATTGGTATGTCAAAGTAGTTCTTTTAATGAGGATGGTGTAACACAGCAAGAACCAGGACGTGAGGTTGTGGTGAGTGTAGTGGATCGCAGAAACATAGAAGCAGTGGGAGATTTGCAATGACGCCTCAGCACATTCACATTGCAGCCATATAACAGATCAACATTCATTACATGAAGTTATCTTAGATTGTGGCATCTCACGCCCAGAGGGGTTGGTCTTGAGCTTGTTTTTGAGCAAGGTTAGAGACTAAAGAGGCGATTGAAGCAGCAGAGATTTTTAAATGTGATTTTTTAAACTACAGTATAACGTTATTCACATTGCAGCCATATAACAGATCAACATTCGTTACATGAAGTTATCTTAGATTGTGGCATCTCACGGCCAGAGGGGTTGGTCTTGAGCTTGTTTTTGAGCAAGGCTAGAGACTAAAGAGGCGATTGAAGCAGCAGAGATTTTTAAATGTGAGTTTTTAAACTACAGTATAATGTTGTTGCCATATATTGATAAAATGCGGGCCATCTCGTCTAAGCCATTCTTCGCAGTTTGCCCAATGTTTCAGAACCGAATCAAAATGTTATATTGACAATGGACAGTCCTGCCGCAGTTCCCTTTGTACTGACGAATGAGCAGAGATAGTGAGAACCCTAATTGTTGAATGGCATCTCCCAATCTAAACTGCTGTCGGGTCGCACTTTGTTTCTCTGCAAAGCCTAGTCCTTAATTGTGAGCACGGAGCACTTAAGAGGTCCCAACAGCTACCCAAGTTCACACTTTCATTTTACACAGGTACAGTGACTTTGGGAGGCCAACTAATGTGTTGCCGTGTCTCTTTACACGCACCTGCAAGACGACGCCTCATAAACATCTGGTGAAACAGCCACAGGAAGCAGAGTTTCCTGGTTCTGTTTTTAAAATGCGCTTTCAAGTCTAATTATTCGCACCGATGTCGGGGCACTCTCCTGTCTTGCGGAGGGCGGTACGAGAGAGGAGGTGACAGTTCCCGTGCACCGGCTACAGTGCTGGCAAGTGGCAAACACTAAGTTTACTTCCTGTTGGACACCGCAAACCACTTCCTGCGCCGTTGCTCACAACCAATAGAGTGACTCTGAGTTGTCATGGCTACGGGGACGTTGCGCACGAGGGCTTCTCAGCCTAGAGTAGAACTGAGTTAATGCAAGAGTAAAACTTTAGCGCGAGGGGGGGCGGGAGCATTTACAAGTGGTGCGGAAACGGGCACACGGAGAGCGGGGGGGCAGGGGCGGGAATGGGCACACGGAGAGCGGGAGGGGGGGTCGGGAATGGGATAAAAACAAAATTATTAAACAAGAGCCAAACTCCTCCTCTTGCGGAAGACTGAAAGCCCTTTTCCAAAGTCAGCCGCCCCATTCACCCGGTGCACTCGTGTGAGTGCTTGGAAAGATAAACAATGTGGGGTGCTGGACTGTTCCTCAGAGAAAGGACTGTGAGTATTTGGCGTAGCCGGAGGTGAAAGTATGACACCTCTGGGCATCCATTTTGTTGGATGTATTTGCCTCACACACCCATATGGGTGTCATGCTTCATCATTGGCGTTGCTCCTCGTCGGGAAGGCGGTGCAATCCCCGACGGGCTCACCTCTGAGAGGGGCTCTTTGGCGGAGATCTTTTAATCCAACTGCCTTATGGTGAAGTGCGGGTGTGCGGGTGATATAGTATGTAGCCTGGGAAGTGATTTAAAATGTAGTAGAGGGTACCGGAAACTACTTTATTCTGGGGGTCCCCTACTGCAATTAAAAACGTGAATCTAACACACTAGGTACCAACCGATTAGGTATAGTGGCCCTAGATTAGATTAGAAAGGGATTGGTCAACATGTTTCTCGCTTGGGCAGTTGCCCGCGGTTCATCAGGACCTATGATGGATAAGAACAGGGTCTACAATCAATCAAAAACATGCTAGTGTCATGTGTCTAATACCAAAAGTGTGGCTGTTTGTTACCTCTGTGGCTTTTTCCTATGCCTAATGGTCAGGGATTAAATGCCACATGAACGTTCGGCGGGTTGGTACATCAGGTTGGAACCATCTGGTGTGGCTCACATTTCCTGTGTCCTCGCTGCGTCACCTACCCATCGCCGCCGAGCTCAGCTTGGAAAGAGCCAGCTGTGTGTAGACATAAACGAAGGACATCAGTTCCAAAATAGAATGAACTAATAAGAAGGCTTTAAACTACAGAACGTCACGTAACAACTAGCGCGCGCATATAATTCGTGACATTTCTTAGTGGCATAATCCCGGAAGCTATACAAAATTTTGGTTTCAAATAACATTTTTGTTAATGCTGTAGAGAGCGTTTTCGGCATTTGGTACACTTGCCTGCTAATCACGGGTGTACTCGCGTTTGTCAGTGCTTAATTTGTAAAATTTGAAGTGCAGGTGCTCAAATGTTTGTCGGAGGCCACACCTACTTTTCTCCAGCTCCACCCACTTCTTCCACTGGCTCCACCCACTTACTCTATCCGCTCCACCCACATCCTCAACTGGCACTGCTAAAAGTCAGATGTAATACCCGATCTGAATTTCAGTATAGGAGGTTCCCCTCGAAAAAGTTCCCCTTGAAAAAGATTAAATCAAAAAGGGCATTTAAAGCACAATGTTGGAATAAATTAGCTAAAATCACTATTGAATTGTAAAGGAACAAATCCAGTGCTCTATGTGCCGATTTGGGGAAATTACAATATTGGGGTATCATAAGGAGGACAGGTACCTCTCCAGGCAGGTGCAGTAACAACAGGCCATGTTGTCAATGCATTGTGAAAAGTGGAAGAGCTACTTTAGTCAGCTGGTCCATTTTCTCACTGATGTGCTGCCTCCATAGCAGGTGTGAAGTCACGGCTGCCCGGAGGGGCAGTGCTTTACATATGCACTGACCAAGTCTGCATCTGGCGCACCCACTTAAAGCGGCCAGGCTTGTTCACTGGAATATTGGGCTGCAGTTTAAGTTCCATGTTTTTCAAAGTTCATCAGATGCCGATGCTCTTATTCACTCCTTTCTGGTTTGATGCTCTTGCCAAGTAGAAAACCTGCTCTCAGTCTCACTGGCTATGCTGCAACCCCACATTACCTCTTTGACCCACAATTGTGCATTTTCAGGTTCAACAGATGCCAAATGACTGCTTGCAGAGGAAACTCCTGTCAGTGCAAGTGCTCTTACCCTTTAGTCCAACTATAGTTTGTGTTTGGCTACTGTTTACTCACACAGATGATGAGAATGTCACGATGCAATCTACATGGAGCTTTTTCTTTGCCTGAATGTTAGCACACCATCCGTTTTTACCAGCTCAAAACAAGCTCCCAACAACTGAGCAACAGTATAATGAGCAGCATGTGTTGTTTGAATTATAAAAAGTGCAAGCAAAGGTCATGAACTTGGAAATAAATAGGTGATCAGCAATATAAACACACAGTGTGTGAAACGGTCATGTATACATGTGTGCTTTTTCAAAATGGAATTCTGTTCCTATTCAATTTATGAATTTGAAGGTAATTCAAAAACTTTTATCTGGAATATTACAGCAATACATGTTTTAAGTTTGCTCAAGTTAGGTAACTTGTCGGTAATGTAGAAAGCCACTCGACCGTTTCTTAATATACTTTGAGAGCCGCAGTGGGAAAAGGTATCCTTGCAGATCACTCATCACAGCAGACCTTTGATGGATCCCCTAAAAATGTGCTCTACACTGTGCAAACACTGCTTGACTGACAAAGTTTTTTTTCCAGTTCGTCAGGGATCCCAGCCAGCATTCCTTCCCCATGATAGCTAAATCATGTGACAAAACCAAATGAAAGGCAAACTGCGCAGCACCTTTTGCACCCCATCTCATAGTTTATGATGCAATGCAATTCACATACTTTTAGGTCATTGTTGTGGGCCCCAAGCACCACAGAGGTTGCAGAGGTCTCCATCGCACTCCTGTAACACAGATCACACTGCAATAAAGCAGCACAGTGTCGCACAAAAAAACAGAAGACAGACATCTTCAGCACAACAAATGTGTGACACATTACACCACGTTTGTGCACTGGGCCGGCACAAGAAAATCTAAATTTAAGCAGACTCTGGTGCAGTGCCCCACCAAGAGGCTGGTTCGGGGTCCCAAGCTTCTCCACAGGCTGGGGGCAGATGTATGACTGCCTCACATCCTTTCTGTTAGACAAGAATGTCTTGATGTCCCGCCTGCCAGAATACAGGACTGTCTGTTGTATTTTGTATCGAGTAATATGAGTGTATCACTGTCCTTTCTGCCAGATACCAAGGCTGTCTAGTGCTCCCTCAGACAGTCAGGGCCTCTCTGTGTGTCTGATTTCAGCATGTCCCTATCTCTTCTGTCACATAGTAAACCCAGTAGCGTGGACAATGCGTCACAAGGAAAAATGCCTCTTGGCTGCTGTTTGAATGCTAAAACAGGGCAATGATGAGGGTTCAG
The DNA here is from genome assembly GCF_964263255.1 of Lissotriton vulgaris. Classification (NCBI taxonomy): domain Eukaryota; kingdom Metazoa; phylum Chordata; class Amphibia; order Caudata; family Salamandridae; genus Lissotriton; species Lissotriton vulgaris. The sequence continues at coordinate 102,148 of NW_028248928.1, forward strand.
TTGTCCCCTTGGGCCCGGTGGTGCCACTGCACCTGGTGCTCAAATGAGAACTATGCACCTGGGCAGACTTACTTTCCTGTCCTGTCCACAATCCAATATCAAACTCCAGGGTGCTCACACTAGCCGCCCTTCCTGCTGAACAGCGGGACTCGCACACTGTCCTACCAGGCAGAGTGATGAGTTGAACTACCCCACTGCCCTCCATTCATACAGTACAGTTCTGTCTCTTAAAATGGCAATGCCTCACGTCATTTCTCTCAAGCACCAGGGCTGCCTTAGTGTGTTTTCTGTGACAGAGTTGAGTTATCTCTGAGTTTTCTCTCTCTCTTGCAAAAAGTATAATTGTGCTTAATTCGCAGCAAGGGTTTCTAATTTGACGTCGGTTATACCATAGGGAGTCGGGATGTCTCATTGTCATCCCTTTCAGATCCCCGGGACAGCCTTGGTAGCACCGAGGCCCCCTCTCTCTCTTGCCAGGAGTTGTCTGCTGAGGTGTGTGTTTGATGAGGAGGAAAGGAGGGCAGAGGTGGGTTGTGAGGCGAAGCCAGTCGATACAGGATACATCCCCACAAGAAGGTAGACAAGATGCCGAGGGGGCTTGACAAGCTAAGCGATGCAGGAGTCCTGGCACTACCTCTGCTCTCTATCGCCACAACATTTGTGTGGAGATGGAGGGTCACGAGTGGGGGGGGCTATAAATATTACAACTTAAAACCATTTGTGGACCGAGAAACTCTACTACAACTGAATGCAGACACAGGATAGAGAGGCACAGGGAACTCACATCAAAACATAGGGACCCATAAATGGGGCATGAAGGTATATGTAGGTGAATTGGCACTGCCCTTTATAAAAGTGGGTCAGAAAGACGGAAACTGAAACTTGGAGAGATCGAACATGAGGTTAATAGGTTAAAAATGAATGTATTGTGATCGTTTGTAAAGTAACTTGTGCTCAGTGACCCTTACCCCATCAATGCATTGGTGATGTCACTGCCCTCTTAATCGCACCGCTGCAGTTTCACTCGTGGTGGCAGCTAAGCTCTCCGCAAACGCCAGTAACGGTACTTGCCAGGGTTGGGCTGTGTCAGTCACTCCTCGCTGATTGTCAGCGAGCACTGATTGATGGTCTGGAGGCATGAAGGACGGGCCCAGCCGTGACGTGCAGCGGTAGCGCGGCCCGCCAGAGAGGACTCGAGTGCCTTGCACAGATCAGGCAGCATTCGGATTATCACTTGGCTGCAGGCCGCTGCACCCTGTAATGGCAGAGCGGTCAGGCTGCTGAGATACCTGGCACCACTCTGTAGCGGCCACGGGCCCCATTGACTTCAGATAGGGATGCGGCGGTTCGCAGTAGAGAAGGAGCCGCCTGGTGCGCGGGGACGCCATGTTCTACCGCCACACTTGGAATGAGAGATATTGCCTCGGTAAAGGGTCATCCCCACTAAGTTGGTAGGGTCAGTCAGTGGTATGATAGGTGAAGGACGGTCCACCGCAGAGCTTGCCTAGTCACTCGGCACAACAACGCAGGGCAGATTAAATCGGCAGACTACTCCCGCCTGTGACCGCTTGAGCAGGCTCATTCATACTTTAAATGTATAGTGCGCGCGCCCGATTATGTCACACTATCAGCTGTTGCGATTGGATGCAGGCATGCCACGTTAATACCGCGCATCATCATTGGGCTACGGCACCCATCATCACGTTGACAGACTCTCGTGAGCCACAGGTGTTAGTGGAACACTGTAACCAGACCAGCCCAGAGCGAGGTCGGCCAGCCCCCAAACTTAGTTTACTGGCTGCAAAGCAGCGCGGACGCACAATCTTAGTTAAGGCAGGAACTCTGAACACTCTGCACCGAGTCTTGGGGAAATCAATTATATCAATAAATATCATGTGCATAATGTGACTTCACGAGCAGCAGACACGTAGACCCGGCCCTGATGAGAAAGTGCCGGTGTTAAGCCCTAACTGATGCGAAAGGCTCCTTTTCCAAGTCTGTGATCAATGGCGATATAAACAAGTCAGGTCCCGGGCCGGCAGCCAATCACAGCGCGGCCCGGGGAATGACGTCACGGGGGTGTCCCGGCCGGCAGATTCGGGGGCGTGTTTTTCGCGCTCTCCCCTTCCCATTGGCTGGAAGGTAAAATTCCAGCCAATGGGAAGAGGAGAGGGCGGGACTTAAAAAAAGACACAGAAACGCCCCCGAATCGCTTTTTCACGGGGAAAGCGTGATTGACAGCCAATCTCTTCCAATGGCTAGCCTCTATTTATGGAGCTAGCCAATGGAAGACAGAGGCGGGACGAAGCCCCATAGTGTAGGAACATAAGATTTCGCCCTGGGCGTAGCACCTGCTTCGCCGGTGCTACGGCCAGGTCGAAACCTAGAAATATTGAGGGGGACTGTGTCGTAATTAATTTTTGCAGACCCTCAATGGTAAGGGCACTCCTAACAAAACAGGGGATTTTCCCCTCTAAACAGTCTAATATCTGGTCTTTACTCCTGGGTTATTCTTACAAACCACCTCCCAGGGGCTTACTACTTGGTCCTCCCCTTAGCTGTATAGAGCAATTTTGAAGTACTGACCGATCTTGATGCCCTGAACTGACGTAAACCTCCTTCTAAGATTGGTGGGGCTGAACCCGCACCCACATGTTCACCATACATATCCATGATACATGCACAAACTGTCATAACTGGTGTAGGCGCTTTTGATAACCAGTATTAAATATACTTAGATGGAAAGTCAATGGCCTACAATCTAAGATAGTTTTAGCCAACTGGTTAGAGTTAGTTAGGCAACACAACATCTTAATGTTACACGAGACCTGGTCCAACAAAGATAGTTACCTTGAGGGGTTTGAGTGCTTTAACATTTTAGCCCCCTCCCCTAAATCTGGACGCATGTCTGGTGGCCATTATATAAGGTGAACATCGCAGCGCGGGTAGTGTTAAGGTCTTGCAAACTCACAGTGACACATTTGAATACAAAAAGACAGGTAACAGGGAAAAGAGGGCGCACTGCAAGAAGTTTGGCTTAAGTAAAGATGCACAAATCACAACAGATGCTCAAGGCAAGACAGGGAAGGTCACCTCACTCCCCCAATATTCCCTGAACAGAGGCTCAGGGTGTACAAATTAACAAAATTTCTTGCCGAGCATTCAAATGACAATTATCCTTATTTCAGAGTTCATTGAAATATAGTTGAAGATACAAGTCCATTTGCAATCCAATTCCAAATCAGACACCAAAGTCCTTAAGTACACGTGATGTTGATCCTTGTTTTATTTCAGGGATCCAAATTTCTCAATTCAAAAACACACTCTGCAGCCAACACGTGTTTCGTTGGGCATCAGTCATATGCCTAATCAACTTCCTCAGGGCTGCAAGCCAAAAAACAATAGGAACATAGTATAACACACCTTCTGCGATAAACTGTTTACAGTTTATCAGGAAATTAATTATACATTTAAGTAAATCACCACCAGAGTGAAAGAAAGACATAGATCCCTTAATTAGTGACAAGTGGATCAAACGATATCAATAATGTGACTCCCGGTGTCTAATTCTTTAAAAACATTATGAACGACATAGTCTGGGATAGTGACATGATAATGGCTACTTTAGATGTAGTATCCTTATATTCTAGTATTGACCACGAGTTGGGAATTCAAGCTATTGAGAGTTTTTTAAACAATAGACCAGCTGAGTATTTGGACCATACATCTATGTTACTTGAAATGACAAGGATGGTACTGGAAAACAACTACTGTTTATTTGAATCTACCTGGCATAAACAAAAACTTGGTACTGCGATGGGGTCCAAATTTGCCCCGTCCTTCGCAAACCTCTTTATGGGGAGATTGGAGGCGCAGTGGATTTGGGGCCCCAAAGGACGACAGTGGATAGATCACATATATTACTGGGGTAGATTCATTGATGACTGCCTGTTATTTTGGAGAGGTACTTCAGAGGAGTTGGAGTCTTTTCCTATGTATCTTAATACTAACAATTTGAATATGTCGTTTACTACTCATTATGATAAGAAAAAATTTACTTTTTTGGATATTCAACTTTTTGTGGAAGATAACAGACTATGTAGTCGTATGTTTCATAAAGAGACTACTTGTAATGCCTTACTACGAGCAGACAGTTGCCACCCCAAAAGTCAAATTAATTCTATCCCCTATGGGGAAATGATTAGAGCAAGAAGGAATTGCTCCAAGGAAGTGGATTTTCATGAAAATATACAGGAAATGGTTAATAGATTTAAAAACAGAGGATACTCGAATGATGTGATCAATAAGGCTGTTAACAGGGTTCGGAAATTACAAAGAGACGTTACATTGAAACCTAATATTAGGAATGATGTATCCAAGAAAAACCAGAAAATCAGAATGATTATTAATTTTGGTAAAGGGAGTCATAAACTCTTTAATATCATGTGGAAATACTGGTATATGTTGTGTTCTGATAAAGATCTGAAACCTTTCTTAAAAGACAAACCAAGTGTCACATATAGAAAAGGGATGACTATTGCTAATTTTGTTAGTCCATGCTATCCTAAACCTATAATGCCAACAAGCCAAAGTAACTGGTTGCGAGCACGCCAAAAGGGCTTTTATCACTGTGGTAACTAGCTCTTGTTGGTGGGCAATGAAAAAAGTACACAAGTTTGAATACAACAATACAGGCACATTTTACATAGATACTTTTATAAACTGTGAAACAACATTTGTAATTTATGTAATTGCCTGTCTATGTGGTAAAATCTATGTAGGAAGTACAGTGAGAAGACTTAAAGATCGAATGGTGGAACATTACCGTGCTTTGAAAAGTGGAGATACTAGGTACCCTATTGCCTCACACTCTATTCAAAATAGGAATGACTCTAAGAATCATAAATTCTTTTATCACGGTATTGAACATGTGTCTCTAGATAGATGGGGAGGCAACAGGCTGTTAAAATTAAGACGGAGAGAGGCGAAATGGATTATGGTCCTTCGAGCTGTAGAAGAAGGACTTAATGTGGATACAGAACTACAGTACTTTTTGGGAGAGCACTAATATCTTGGACTATGATGCTATTCTGAATATTTGTTGAATGCGAAATTAGTATCCCCTGTTTTTATTTTACTGATTTTCCTAAATTTACTGAAAACTTCAAGAATGTGTTACAGAATACCAATAGAAATATGGGTGCTTCAAACGCTTATGCCATGCTCCCATCTACCTTTTTTGAGAAATTATGTCTGTTAGCTATTATGCTATGGAATGATGTGGGGCGCTCGCTGCTCTGGCGCTGCTGCTCGTGCCCTTGAAAGTGAGAGGGGACTCATAAAAAACAACTTTAGTAAGAAAGGGAGTAGATAGATCCCGTTTGTAACTTTTGCACGCCCCTATTAGAAAGAGATAAGGATAAATGAACCACAACAGTATGTGGATTAGATAGACGTTTCTTGTATTTTTGGCCCGTTCCAAGATGGCGGTGACAAAATACGTCGAATATTTAATAAACTTCTGAAGACCCGGGGCGGATTTACTGATAATTAAATGTTTTCTAATTTAACTCTTATCTACGGAATAATTGCCTTAAATAGTATGTAATTATTTAGACACGTAAATGTGAGGGATCTGAAAATATTATGGAAAATTGCCCGCACTTAAAACGTGTTGGTAAACATCTCAGAGTTGCTGTAAATGTCTGCAGAACGGTTTTAATTTAAAATACACAAAACCGCACTCGTTACAGAGTAACTGAAGATAGAATTGCTTTACGTGAATCCATCTCGAGCAAAGTATACATAAGCAAGATGGCGGCGATTACAAACGCCAGCTACCCGAACACGGAAGGACTGTGCTGAGAAACTCAAATATATTTAGGACTGTATTGAGAAACTTGGTAAGTTAAAACCAGATAGAGGTTAGGATTGGGCAAAATAACACTTAAGGTATCGACTCATTCAGTTGTTTTTTGATAGATGCTGGTACCTGTGATACTGAAGAACGAATATAATAGATGGGATATTGACAACCGGGTGTTGTGAACTCGGGAAGGTAAAAGGTTTTCGATAATTAAATCGCTTAACTAAAATGATAGTTTGTGTTGAATGAATGATTATTAGATGTTTTAGCGTTATATATTATATCTGGTTGGACCACTTGGACGGACTACTCATGACTATTAGGTTACGTTGGTGATTTTGTGCAAATTGAAAGTTGAGCAAGTAACTTATAAACTAGAGCCAAGACGAAAGTCTATGTATGACGAGGTTAGGATGTTAACTTAGTCATTTTACAACTATGCCGAACGGGCATACGCAGGGACCAGAGGTTCTGCTAATTTACAACTGAATGTTACAGATAGGATAACATTATTTGATAGGAGATGATCAGTAAAATATTATATTTATATCATTGACAGACTCGAGAGTGGTTACTGAAATTCTAAAGATCACCATATTGATATTGAAAAATATGGACAGCTAAATTATAATAATAGTAAGTAGAATACTTAGTGTCCCCCTTCTTTTTGTTGGGCGCGAGTTGTTTGGTCAGGGCTAAGAGCTCCCTTATATCATTCCAGATACAGTTTCAACTTTATGAATTTCTACCTCAAAAGGAAATAAATAGAAAAGAAGAATTACTGAACATAGGTAACTTATATCGGAATATTTATGAATTGTTAATTTGGCTAAATACCCAAACGTTTTGTAATTTTTTTTTTAAAAATTAGAGACCGGGAGTCACATTATTGATATCGTTTGATCCACTTGTCACTAATTAAGGGATCTATGTCTTTCTTTCACTTTGGTGGTGATTTACTTAAATGTATAATTAATTTCCTGATAAACTGTAAATAGTTTATCGCAGAAGGTGTGTTACACTATGTTCCTATTGTTTTTTTGGCTTGCAGCCCTGAGGAAGTTGATTAGGCATATGACTGATGCCCAACGAAACACGTGTTGGCTGCAGAGTGTGTTTTTGAATTGAGAAATTTGGATCCCTGAAATAAAACAAGGATCAACATCACGTGTACTTAAGGACTTTGGTGTCTGATTTGGAATTGGATTGCAAATGGACTTGTATCTTCAACTATATTTGAATGAACTCTGAAATAAGGATAATTGTCATTTGAATGCTCGGCAAGAAAAATTGTGACACATTTCAAACTTTAAAATATAAGAGGGGGACATCCCTTTATTTAATTAACTTTTAAACTAACGATTTGTATAGCACTCCTAATACGAATTTTATTAACCTATTTAATTTTAATGTCTCTCTAAAGAATTCGAAGGGTTTTGGTAAAATAGCCGGCATTAGTCTGAGGGGGGATTTTAATGCATAACTATCCTTCTCACCCGGTGTCACCCCCAGGACTTGAAGCAGTATAAACATTTGTAACATGGGCGTAGAGTTGATGGAGAATCTGTAATCTAATAATTTAAGTAATGTCATGGATATCGTGCCCTCAAAAATTATGATAATTTTGTGGGGATTTGTGGGGGTATTTATAAAGCGCAGCGTTCGCTCCGGAAGGAGCATCTTGGCGCTGGATTTCCTGGTAGATGGTCAAAGGCCAGTTGTAATAGCTGTAGGAGATTAGATGGCTGCCTTGGTGTAGTCATCCGGAAGGTTAAAAATCCAAGTTTTTAACATTTTTCTGAAAGGCTTTTCATGAGTTTGCCGTCTCAGATTTTTGGGCATGAGGTTCCAGGCTTTAGTGGCCAGGAAGCTTAAGGATTTTCCACCTTTAGTCTTCAAATTGAATCTGACTGGGAGGATGAGGTTGTCATGGGAGGAACGGAGGGATCTGCTGGGGTTGTAGTGGGGGAAGCGTCTGGTAAAGTATTTAGGGACAGATTTGTTAAAAGCCCGAAAGGCGACGATCAACATTTTAAAAAATATTCTTTTGTGGAGTGGGAGCCAATGCAGGGATCTTAGAGCTGCAGATATTGATGACTTTCTGGGCAGCTTTAGGACCAGTCGTGCAGCGGTGTGCAGTACACTTTGGAGTTTGGTCAGTGTAGTCTTTTTTGCTCCGGCAAGGAGGCCGTTACAGTAGTCTAGGCGTGAGATTATTAGGGCCACTGTTACTGTTTTCCTGGAATCAAGCGGTAAAAAGTCGAAGAACTTTTTTAAAGATTTTATAATTCCAAAGCATCGGCCCGCTACAGTCCCGGCATGCTGGTCGAATGATAAATCTGAGTCGAATAGGACGCCAAGATTTCTTGCCGTTGTTACGGTCTGGGAGGGGCAACTGAGTTTTCCGGCCACCAGAGGGCTGGGCAGAAGAAGGTATTTTTTCCAATGGGGAGGATCTCCGTTTTGTTGGAGTTGCATTTGAGGTGATTAGTGTCCATCCATTGGAAGACAGCCGTCAAACAGTTTTTGAGGTTAAGCTCTGCCTTGGTCGAGTTTTCCTCTAGGGGTACGATGAGTTGCGTGTCATCGGCATACGATGTTACAGGTATGCCGAATGACTCAATCAGGGATAGGAGAGGGATAAGGTAAATATTAAAAAGGAGGGGGCTCAAGATGGAGCCTTGGGGTACGCCGGAGGAAACCCTCTTTTCTTTGGAGTGGAAAGGGCCAAAAGCGACAGTTTGGGACCTGTTGGTTAAAAAGGATTTTATCCAAGATAGAGCAGTTTCTGAAATCCCCATGTCCGTCAGCCTGCTGATCAGGATGGAGTGGGAGATATTATCGAACGCCGCGGTGAGGTCGAGAAGAATGAGGATGGCTTTCTTCTTCTGGTCTTGCAGCATCTTTATAGAGTCTGACAGTTCTATCAGTGCTGTTTCGGTCGAATGATTGGGGCGAAAACCCGATTGTTGCGGATGGAGTATATTGTGAGCTTCCAGATAGCGTTTGAGTTCTCTGTAAACCATTTGTTCGGTGATTTTCCCCAAAGCAGGGAGGAGTGAGATCGGGCGAAGATTGGTGAGGTCAGACGGGGATTTGTTGGCTTTTTTCATGAGAGGTTTAACTATTCCCTGTTTCCACAGGCGGGGGACAGATCCAGTGCGAAGAGATGAGTTAACAATATTGTTAATGATTGGGTTCACCATGTCGATGAGTTGGTGGAGGATTTTGGGAGGACAGGGGTCAGATGGAGAACCAGATTTGCACACCAGGATGACTTCTCTGGTTTGATCTAAGGTGACGGGAGAGAAATTCTTAAGGCTGCCGGCTGGAGATTCAATCTGGGGAGAGTTGCATGCACTTTGAGATGTTTGTGCAGGGGGGAAGTTTTTTTTGAATGGCGTCGATTTTTTCCTCAAAGTAGTCCGCTATTTTGTTGCAAAGATCTTGGGATGGAGGGATTTCTAGTTGGAGCGCTTTGGGCTGGTTGAACGATTTCACTATTGAGAACAGAGTTTTTTGTTTCTGATTAGACTCCCTAATAGCGTTGACATAGAAGGTTTTTTTGGCGGATTTAATGTTGGAGAGGTAATTTTTCCTTAGTTGGATGTATGAGAGACGGTCGTCCATGCCATATGTTCTGCGCCATTTACGTTCGGCTTTTCTGCACAATAGGTGAGAGTTAGCTAGGTCGGAGGTGAACCAAGGGGCATTGGTTTTGGGATTATTATGAGTTTTGCGGGGGCGGTTGGAGGGGTTCAGAGTGCTGATTTTTTGGGAGATCCAGTTATGGAAAAGATTTGCGTCGAGTTCGACGTTACCAGAAAGAGTGGGGGCCTGAGATTGAAGGATAGGATTAAGTGTAAGACTTTCTTGAACCTTTTTCCAGTTGACGGGGTAGTCACAGTGAGGGTTGGGTTTGCTGGAGGATTGTGGGCATGCGTTTTTAATGTGGAATAGGATCAAGCTGTGATCTGTCCAAATATGAGGGACAGGGGATAGGGTAGTCAAAAGGGGAAAGTTGGTGCAAACACCGTCAAGAGTATGTCCTAGTGAGTGAGTGGGCAATGTGACACTTTGCTGAAGGTTGAAAATTTCTAGGGTCTGTAGGAAGTTGTTGGTTTGTGGGTCGGATTTGGACTCCAGATGTAAGTTAAAGTCACCGAGAAGGGTGAAGTGTGGGTATCTGAGTAGAAAGTGTCCCAGAGAGCCGCTCAGTGTGTCTAGAAATTTGGTGGCATTACCGGGTGGGCGATAGATCAGACCACCTGAGAAGGATAGAGATTCATTGAGTTTGATTGAGAAACCCAGGCCTTCAGTGTCTTTTAAGGGGTCTAAGTTAAACGTGTGACAGGTGAAGGTATTTTTCAATATAATAGCAACTCCTCCGCCTCTCCCTTTCAGTCTGTCTAGTCTGAAAATGGAAAAACCCTGGGGGAGGGCAATGGATAAGTCCGGATTGCTGTCTTCCGTTAGCCAAGTTTCTGTTATCAGGAGACAATCGAGCTCTGAATCGAGGATGAGGTCTCGAATGTCTTGGCTATGCTTACACATAGAGCGGGCATTAATCAGCCCACCTTTAAAGGGTGGCTGGGTATCCTTAGGGAGGGATAAAGGGGTGAGCGAGAGTACTGGGTTTTTGATGGAGGACCAACGGCAAAGTTTGCAGCTGAAAGAGCCGGTGAGGTTCGACATGTCAAGTTTGCAGGAGCAATTGTTAATACCACGTAGTAGGTGAAGGTCGGTAGGAAGATACCTGATGTGCGAGGTGGTTTGTGCAGAGTTTCCTGCGCCTGTCGCGGTCTTAGCGCGGACGGGCGCAGACGGGCTTGCCTTAGGCGCTCCCGCTGCGCTCGTCCGCTGCGCTTCCTGTGCATGCACATTTCTAGCTGAGGGGGGCGTGGCCTAAAGTGGGCGTGGTCAGCGCGCACGCCTGGGCTGATGGCGGCCGCTAAAGAGGGAGGAAGGCGCGACAGCGTTTAGATCGGCTGTGCGCTGCAAGCGGTTTTGACTGTTAAAACAGATCAGTTTCAGAAGCACAAAGTAAGTGACACCGCACAATTAATTTTTAAAATCAAAGCAGAATGCAATTTTTACTCGTACCACCAGCTCCCGGCTTCCGCCTCAGGACTGGGTCAGGAAATGGAGTGAAACGCTAGTTGTCAGCGTAGATGTAGGTGGGATGGGGGGCGTGGCCTAAAGTGGGGGTGGTCAGCGCGCACGCCTGGGCTGATGGCGGCCGCTAAAGAGGGAGGAAGGCGCGACAGTGTTTAGATCGGCTGTGCGCTGCAAGCGGTTTTGACTGTTAAAACAGATCAGTTTCAGAAGCACAAAGTAAGTGACACCACACAATTAATTTTTAAAATCAAAGCAGAATGCAATTTTTACTCGTACCACCAGCTCCCGGCTTCCGCCTCAGGACTGGGTCAGGGAATGATAAGCCACCAAACCAGGGGCTGCACCACCACGATTGATTATGTGCTTATCAGCCCTAGTGTGGAGGACTTTTTAGCTTATGCTAGAGTCATTTCCACACTCCACGGCGATCTTAACCCAATCGAAGCAGTGTTGAGATTTTCTCTTAGACCTGTGTACAAAATAGAGTGTGCAGCAAGGAATTTGGTGGCCTCGACTGACAAACTCTGATTGGTATGGCGAGGGGTTGAATCTGTTGGAGTGTTTCATAAGGTGGTTAGGGAAAACCTAACAGTTTTTGAGATTTGTTTGTCAGTACAGGGATCCAATCCTGAGGTGATTTCTGCTTTTGCCAAACACTGATCAGCAATCAAATCTAATTATTGAAACCAGCCGCTACCATACCCCAAGGTCCCAGATGGTTAAACGGTGAGTGTTCGTGATTAAACCGTCAGTAACACAAGGCCCTATCTACAAAACCTAGGTGCAATCAGTCAGTTCAGATGTTAAGGAAGAAGTATAAGTTAGTTACCTCCTTGTGGAGGAAAGAAATATTGACTGAATAGTGGATGCACTTGCCAGTGTTGCGAGCTCAAAGAATGGTAAACTCTTTTGGGCCACTGTAAGACATATGAGAGCAGTGGGATAGACATTAACACCGATGAGCTGCAATATAACCAGTGAGGCCTGGGAAGCACATGTTACCATGATATATACAGCCTCTTCATAGGATAACGTTTTGCCAGAGTTTCCCACCACCAAAGGAGTATCGATATACTTGCCTGAAGTAGAGGAAGCTAAATACCAGAGCATGGGTAATAATGCCCCAGGACCTGATTGGTTACCCATAGATCTTGTTAAACATAAACCGGACATTTGGGCCCGACTTTTGCTTAAAATTTTTAACAAGCATTATCGTTCCAATTGTTAAAAAGTACGCCCGCTCCCAGCCAGGCTGTTACAGATCTATCTTCATGATCGATACCACTTTGAAAATTTTAGGAAGGTTCCTGTATGTTAGATTTGGGGGTCTCTAGTTGGCAGAGGTAGGTACCTTTGACCAAATAGGGACCCTTGCATCTAGTCAGGGTAAGGGCTACTCTCCTAAAATGACTCCTGCTCAATCCCTTGGTAGCTTGGCATGAGCAGGCAGGCTTATCTCAGAGGCAGTGTGTAAAGCATTTGTGAACAGTAATCCAGTGACAACACTACAGATGGACACCACACAAGTTGTAGTATAAAAATAAGTATTTTTATATAGACTTAACACAAGACCACAAATGACAAAAATCCCCCATACTGTACTTTAAAAATGGTAGAATTTTCTTAGTTCTCTTTAGCTGTAAAATGCGTCACTTTAAGTTCAATGTACCTTTGGATGCGTAACGCTACACAACGAAAGTGTTGCTGGGAAGGTGATGCGTCGGTTCCTTACACGCAAGAACAGTGATGCATCGGATCCCTACTGATGAGTATGGGATGTGTAGGTTCTTCTCGGCGTGGGGAGGTGATGGTCGGTTTCTTACTGCACTTACGTGGCAATGGGGCTATCAGCGCCGTGATGAGATGAAGTTCTGGTGCAATGAAACAAAAATGGCATCTTCTCCTTGATGTGACATGATGCGTGCACGCCCGACGGCTGTGCTGCAACTCAACGATTCTTCTGAGCCGCGACAGACCCTGCGACAAGCTTCTGCAGTGATGCGAGATGCTTCGGCGATGCAATGTGACAGCTGCAGCGGTGACACCCTTATTCAGCTGCAGCAACACGCTTCCCGATGATGCAACAGCGTCTGATGTGACGGCGACACTCTTCTCCGGCGATGCGAAGTGGTTCTGCAAGGCAAAGCGACAGCAGCAGCGGCGACACCCTTCTTCAGTGATCTGACAACAGCGGCTGCGGCAGCGACATGCTTCTTCTTCGTGAGTCACGCTTCCAGCTCCTTGTGACACGCAGTTCCTCAGAAAGCCCAACACAACTGCAGACACTTCCAAAGAACTCTTTGGGAGCTGGTGGGTGAAGTCTGTTGTCCCCGAGACGTCAGCTGGAGGCAAGCTCTATCTCAAGCCCTTGGAGATCTTTACCAAGCTGAATGAAAGTAGCCCAAAGTCCTTTCTCCTTTCTTTGGCAGTCAGGCAACCACTGCAGGCCAATCCCCCAGACAGCACTCAGCTCAGGGATAGTCTCTTCCTCAGTTCCACTGGTTCCTCTCCTCCGCAAAGGTGTCTTCTGGTTTCCCAAAAGTGATCTAAAGTTCTGGGGTTTGGGTCCCCTCTTTCATACTCATTTTCCCATTGTTTCTATGAAGGCAGAGAGGCCTTTGCCTAGTCCAAACCAGTTCTGGTCAGTCCGGAGCACTTTGTTGACAAGACTCCTTCTTTCCTTTTAGGCCAGGGACATTAGACACACCACAAGAGGTGGAGCCAGCATTGTGGAGGGAAGGCACAACCCTATTCAGGTCCCAGGTGCAACTCCTCCCACCCATCTACATGCAGGTAGCTCTATTCAGCCCTGCGCTGACTCACCCTGTCTCCTGGAATCCCCCAGCCCCTGTCTCTCAAACTCCAGACATGGAATACACAACCTAGCAGAGGCAGGCTTGGATAGTTAGGCAAGAAAATACCCACTTTCTAAAAGTGGTGCTTTCAAACACAGAATGTTAAAACCAACATCACTAAAAGATGTATTTTATCATTCTGAGTTCAGACATACTAAACTCGGATTTCTACCTAGTTGACTGAGTCAGTTAGTATTATAAGGTGTTATAATCAAACTGCTCATTCTGGCCTATGGGGAGCAGGTAGCCTTGCAATAGTGAAAAACGGAAATGGCTGTGATTCACTATTAGGATATGCCGCACACACCAGGGCATGTCCTACCTTTTACCCACAATGCACCCTGCCCTTCGGCCTACCATAGGGTTGACTAATATGCAGAAAAGGGAAGGTTTAGGGACTGGCAAGTGGGTGCACTTCCCTAGTCAACTTAGCAGTACCATACTGCACACAGGTTCTGCAATGGCAGACCTGAGACACACTTTTACAGGCTGCTTCTGTGGGTGGCACAACCAGTGCTGCAAGCACACCAGCAGCATTTGGGTTACAAGCCCTGGGCACACTCAGTGCACTGTACAAGGGTCTGACAGGTAAATCAAACCAACCAATCATGGAATCACTAATTCATACAACAATTTACCATAGGGAAGACTTGCACTGTGGCATTGGATTGCAGTGGCACAGTGCCCAAAGCATCTATAATCAGCAAATACACATGAGGCAACAGCAAAAATGGAAGGGAGACCCACACCAGCAGTGCCAGGTCGAACACTGTATAATAAGATTAATACCTGGGCTGAGGAGAATTCTATTTTGCATCCCTCCCAATTTGGTTTTAGGAAGAATGTGGGTACAATTGAACAATGCCTAAACCTTAACTTATTAATTGGGAAATATACAATTGCTCAGCGGTCAGCAATGTTCATGGCTTTTATGGATTTGACATCTGCTTTTGATTATGTTAATCTGTCCCGTTTGTGGTCCATTTTTTAGAATGTGGAATGGACTGTGCACTAGTACATGTTTTAGAGTATCTCCATAGAGATATGAAAGCCAGGATCAGAATCAACATGTGTGGAGAAGTCTCTAACAATATTGGTGTTTTTAGTGGGTCAGGCAGGGGTGAGTTTTGGACCCATTAATTTTCATTTTATATATTAATAACTTACATGCTACTTTATCAATCCTCACTAAAGATGTCGCAATAATTAAAGGCCACATAATCCCAGCTATGTTATATGCTGATGATGCAGCCCTAATGGGCCATACACCTAACGCCCTGCGTCTCTTGATGCAAGGCTTTGTAGATTGTATGGCCTCCTTCGACCTGTGCCCAATTTTTTAAAATCTTTTATAATGGCCTGTGGCCTGAGTAAGTACTCTTTAAATCTCTGTCGGTAAGCAGAGTTTACAATGCACTAGCATTTTTCCATATCTATGGCTGTTTTTTGCTGCTTATGGTTCATGGACTGATCACTTTGCTTATTGCTTCAACAAGTTCTTCAAAACAATGAGTTCAGTACATAGTCACCCTCAACTCAGGAGGTCGGGGACTATTTTAGACATTTAATTTTTTTTTTAAATCTCAATGCACACTCATGGTAACTTATGGAACCAAGGTATAGGGCTTCTCCAAATGTAGTAAAATTCAGTACAAGTAGGACAGGTTTTATCAAAAAATTCTGGGATACCCTATATCAATGTCACAATATGTTTGTCATAGTGAATTAAATTTACATTACATTGCATACTATATAATTGTCCATCTTGCACTATTTTAGCTAGCCATATTGAAAAACATGACAGCGTCCCTTGCAAGGGAAATTATAATAGGCTGCCTTAATTGTGATAAATATATCAAAAAACAAGAGTGACCCATATGTCCCTATGAACTGGGCAATAGCTAATCAGCTTCAGCACACTCATTCACAAAGAACTAATTTAAACAAGATTTTTTTATTTTAGCAAATATCTTACTTTTTGCAATTATTTGATCACAGACCAGAATTGAAAAATGATACCATCAATTTTGTTCAAAAAGGTTAGCACTATTCAATATTTCCTTCAATTTCTAACTAGAGAAGAGTCGCCCAAAAGAAAAAAAAATAACACTCACTTCAGCCAAAGTGGGTGAATTTTATTTGCAAATTCACAGTTCTTAATAGAAATATACACTCACAAAACACAACATATATTGATACTATTTACATACTTATAAGAAGGTAATGAGAGTGACTTATGTGTCCCCAGTGAAGTGACCATAACCTACATGCGATCAAACATAAAGTGACTGTTTAAAAGAAAAAAGAAGTCAGTCATTTTGATTGAAAGGATGCCCTTTAGGGATGCTGAATAAATCATTAGGTCCTAGAGTATCTTCTAGTGTTGTTTGGACCATCCTTTACTGGTTGCTGATGAGGTTTTTGACCCTGTTAGAAATGGGGGTCTCTAGTTGGCAATTGTATGCACCTTGTCCAAGTAGGGACCCCTCCTTCTAGTCATCCCTTGAGCAGTTTCACTGAAGAAGTCATGATGCAGTTTGAAGAGGAGCCCTGGGACGCCGCAGCTCAGGTAAGCCATTTTACTTACTTATAAAATGTTTTAAACCTTGTAAATGTAAATGTTAATAGGGCGGGAGGGAGATGGGTGGCACGCAGTGGGGCTACGTATAGTGTGCAGAGTTTTTTCCCCACTCTGTGGCACTCTGCGTAGCCCCACTAAGCACACTATGCCCAGGGTTATTTTAGAAATGCAGGGCATCGGTGACCTCTCATTGAGCTCCGAAAGCACGGCGTCCTCACAGCATCAGTTCTGAAGATCAGTGCAGGAGTCATCGGGCCTTTGAAGTCACACGCATTGCAGATCGAACTCCTAAGGGTTGAAGTCGGCAGCTTCAGCATTGGCAGGCATTGTGTACTGCGGTGCGAAGTGCAGTGGTGTGGCGTGTTGTGCCCTCAGGTCGTGGTGCAGGCAACAGCTCAATGACGGTCATTTAGCGGCATCGGTGAGACCAGGGCTGCATGCAAAGTGTTGTGGTGCTCGTCGTGGTGCTGTCAGGTCATGGTGCAAGCAGCGGCGCTGTCGTTGCTGAAGCGCTGTCGTCGGCTGACAAACTGGAGTCGATGGCGCCGGCGCAGGTAGGCCAAGGCTGGGGTGTGAGATGAGGAAAGTGTGTTGTGTAACTTACAATGGTGTCTCTGAACCACGACGCAAGCAGCAGTGTCGATGTTGGCCTGAAGTGGCATCATCGGGGATACCAGGGTGACGGTGTGAAGTGAGGCAGTGCGAAGTGCGGAGACCATAGGTTGCAGTGCAAACAGCAGCTCGGTAGCTCCGTCAGCAGGCATCGTCGGTGAGACCAGGGTTGCAGTGCACTGTTACAGCAGTGCTCTCTGCGATGCCTTCAGGACACGGCGGTGGCAGCTGTGGAGACAGCATTGGGTTTCTTTTTCTTTTATCGCAGCACAAAACACACAGTCCCCAGTGCTGAGGGCAGAACAACTTGAAGTCTTTGCTGGTCTTGAGACTTCTTGTACAGGGGGCAGGCTCTACCTCAAGCCTTCTGAGAAACTCACAAAAAGAGGTTGCAGAAGGGGGGCGTGGCCAGCCGGGAAGCGAAATGGCCGCTCTGTGAGCGAGCTCCGCCGGCTGCACATAATAAATCCTGCACTATCCTGCACCGCGTCTTCGAGGGGCCCTGCTTTGTGGATGCCTGGGCTGCGGACACCCTGAGGCGCACTCGACCAGATCCTCCAGGGACTTGGACGTCCGGGGAGCGAGATACGGCCCCCGCCATCTGGTCCGGCCCGACTGCCTGCGGAAGCCGACTGCTGCGGAGACCTATGCGGCGGCGACCTTCTACTCTGGCCCGGGGATTGTGAGGCCTGACTGCCCGAGTGGCGGAGAGAGCGTCAGACTTTCCTGAACTGCCTCACCCACAGGTACTGTGCTTAAAGCAGCTGCACCGCGGGAGGAGGAGTCTTAGACCCGGCGGAGGTCAACTGAGGAGGGGGCGAGATGCGGAGGTCACGTCTGTGCTGATCCGGATACAGCCTGGGGCGGAACCACCATTTTGTCTCGGAGGCATGGGGCTGTGGGGGACTCTCACTGTCCCGTGACTCGTGGCTGGACTCCGCTGCTGCCTACCCTGCCTGGCACGTCCCTGTGCCCCAATAACCCTTGCCATACGGACTGCCTCCTGCCACTGCCTCGGAGACTGGTGTACTTGGGAGGCCATCTACGCGGGGCGCTGCTGCAGCGGGGGGCTGAGGTGTGGACCACGGACCACTGACCCTAATGGTGGCGAAGGCCTGACGCGGGCTGAAGACGGGACGGGGTCCCGGTGCGCCCCTGCACCCGCTGTGATCGGCCGGAAGTGTTACCCTTTCCACATCCCATTGGGTGTACAGGGCCGACATCTTGCTGCCGTCTGCCTCTCCTTCCAACACTGAACACGTGACTAATTTACGCCTGCCTGGTGTGTGAGATCTGATCCACCGGCTGCTCCGGTGAGTGCTGAGACGAGTCCTACGTTGTACACCCCACAGAGCTGTGCCTCCCCACGTTCATGATGGGGGGTAAGAATGAAGCGAGGCAGCAAAGACTCACCTTTGAACAGAAACAAAAGACCAAGCAGACTATGCCTGAAACCGAGGCGCCCTCTTCGCAGGGTCCTGCTGCAGACATTGATTTCGGGGCATTGATCATGGAGGTCAGGTCAAGCCTTAAAAGTATAGACTCTAAGCTGGATGCCATGTCCTCGCAGCTGGACGCTGTTAAGACCAAAGTAGATGCGCATGAGACGCGACTGGACTGCCTGGAGAATAGAAATACGGAGTGCTGCGAGTTCCAGCAACACACCAAACAGCACTTAACCAACATTGAGCGGGAACTGGAATCTCTACGCTATAAGGCAGACGATTTGGAAGCGCGTTCCCGGAGATCGAACATTAGAATCACAGGCATTCCGGAAACGGACAACACTGGGAAAATGGAGGTGTTTGTGACAGATCTCTTGCACGAACTATTTGATCTGGAACTTTCCCAAGTCTTCACGGTCGAGAGAGCGCACAGGGCTCTTGGTAAGAAACCACTGCCGGGCGCTACTCCTCGCCCTATCCTCCCAAAGCTGTTAAACTTTCAGGACAGGGATCACATCCTGCGACTTGCCAGGGAGAAGGGTAAGATCACTCACAAAGGCAACCACATATCCTTTTACCCTGACTTTACTCCCCTTGTCCAAGCGGCCAGGAAGGAATTCATGCCGGCCAAGAAACTGCTGATGCAAGCCGGGGTCCAGTACTCCTTACTGTATCCGGCGAAACTGAAGGTGCTACATGAGCATACCGCTCACTTTTTCACGGATGCCCAATCAGCTATGAAGTTTGCTAAACACATCTGTGGCCCAGGGGCACGGCGCAAATCGCCGCGACAGGGAGAGGACACTGGACAGCTGAGCGATAACGATTGAAAGGCCTGTGGCAGCCTGGGGTGTGAGTTCCCCTAGTTTGGACTACGAGATCTACCTGCTGCTGTATTTAGAGGTGAACTGTTTCTTATGGCCTGACCTCACTGTGCATGTCGGTATGAGTACCCTGTTGTGAGTCATACTCCATGTTTGAGCTGCTCTTTCTGCATGCCGGACTAAAAAATGGTCATACCGTCGGGCGGGGCACCCTTCGAACTGCAGCACTCTCTTTCCATGTGCAGCCACCCTGAGCAATCAGGGGTGTAGGCCGGGAGCACCATGCCCCCATGGGGTATCTCCCACTGTTCCTGTTTCTAGTTGACCTGAGCGCTATTCAGGGCTCTAGTGGGGATTTGTCACAACCTGATTGGGGGGTTGGTGAGGGTGGGGGGAGGAGAGGGTTGTTGGGTGCTTTAGTTGTAGTTATTGTAGGGTGCACTACAGGATGTCATATGTTTTATCTACTGCAAGGGGTTCTGCTGTGCGTACTTCGGGTGGGATTGGGATGGACTGCGGGGGCGGACGCGAGAGAAGCCTTGATGCCTCCACATGATTTCCGACATGGGGGGGTTAAACTGTGGACCTGGAATGTCCGGGGTTTAGGGGACTATAAAAAAGCTAGGCTAATGCATGGTATGCTTGCTAGACATAATGTGGACATATGTTTTCTCCAGGAGACACACCTCAACACAACCCCCTCGGCCAGATTGAAACACTCTAGATGGTCACATGTATACTCGGCCATTTATTCCAACTATGCCAGGGGTGTGGCCATACTCATCCGTAGGGGGCTAGACTGGAGGGAACACACTTGTGTGCTCGATAAAGAAGGGAGATATGTCATTGTACACGGCTCGTTGCAGGGGAGACCACTGACACTAGCTGCCGTATATGGTCCGAATGTGGATGATCCAGACTTCTTTCGGAACGTCTGGGCACAGATAATGCTGCTAGATTGCCCACAGATTGCTCTGGGGGGAGATTTCAATGTGGTACTCGACGATGATCTAGACCGTAGAGGCGTAGGGAGGCCCACGCATGCTAAAGCGCATCAGGCGATTCTTGATGTGATGGATGAGGGCTTGCTGTCTGATGTATGGAGAACTAGACACCCCGGAGACAAAGTAGGAACTTGTATTACATGCCATCACGCTGCTTGGTCCCGCCTAGACTTCTGGTTGGTGTCTCCTGCTGTGGCGACTTGGGTGGGGGAGGTGGACATCCAAGCTAGATCACTCTCGGACCACGCCCCCTGCATGTTGGAGCTGTGCGTACCCAATGCTGCCAATAAGGCGTTTTCATGGCGCCTGCCCCCCCACGCCCTCACAGACCAAGTTTTCACCAAAGAAATTAGGGCAGATATCGTGCAATATTTTGAAAACAACGAGGGGTCGGCTTCATCGGAAGCTATTGTGTGGGACGCTTTCAAAGCGGTAATTCAGGGCCAATGTATCGGGAGACAGGCAGGGGTATTGCGGACCATTCGCCAAACTCTATCCCGATTGGAGCGTGAGCTGCAGGAACTGGACCTGGCCTTCTGTCGAGACCCTACACTGGACCTTGCTGGCCAAATGAAATCCAAACTACTTGCATTTAATGAGGAGGCGCAGAGGGAGGTGAAGTTCCTGGGGAAACAGGCAGAGGCCCGTAGGTACGGGGAAGGGGACAGACCTAGTAGAACTCTAGCTCATTTGATAGCCCCTCGTGCGCAGACACATTACGTGCACGCCATTCAGAACAGCGAGGGATCCCTAGTTGTAGGCCAGGAAGCCGTACTTGATGCGTTCACCGACTTTTACTCATCCCTGTACACAACTAGGCAACCCACGACCCCATCTTCCCTAGACAACTTTTTAGACTCCATTTCCCTCGTCTGGTTCAATGACCTCCATCGTCAGTATATGGATGTCCCCGTGACCCCGTGACCGTTCGGGACATAACTCAGGTGATCAAAAGCATGCCGGCGAACAAAGCCCCTGGTCCTGATGGTCTGACGACTGCCTTTTATAAGACATATGCTGAGGAGCTCGCCCCGAAACTACACTCGGTATTTGCTGAAGCTCTGGAACTGAACTCCCTCCCAGATTCGATGCGTGAAGCATTGATTATAACCCTGCTAAAACCCGACAAAAACTGCCAGTCCCTTGACTCATATCGTCCCCTTTCCCTTATTAATGTGGACGCCAAAATCTATGCTAAAATTATTGCGGACAAGCTACAACCTTTATTGCCGATAGTCGCAATCCCTGACCAATCAGGATTTATTCCTGGCCGGGCCACATCGCACAACCTCAGAACGATCTTTTCTGTTCTGCATTACTTACATCCCTCCATACAAGCTGCTGTGGTGTTCCTGGACGCCACTAAAGCGTTTGATTCTTTAGAATGGCCGTACCTGTTCCGAATTCTAGGCAGGATGGGATTTAGCCACAACTTCATAACCCTTATCAGACTATTGTATGATATGCCCAGGGCTCGAGTGAGTGTGAACGGGCTCATATCTAAACCCTTTGCCATCTCTAGGGGGACAAGACAGGGCTGTCCCTTGTCCCCACTACTTTTTGCCATCGCTATGGAACCTCTGGCGGCCAGGATTCGCCAGCACCACACGGCTAGAGGGATAAGCTTCAGCTCTCATAGCCTGCTGATCTCCCTGTATGCAGATGACGTCACCCTTTACGTCAGTAATCCCGCCGACAACATGAACCCACTGCTTCGGGAATTTGTGTGCTTTGAGGGCTTGGCTGGTGTGTCCATAAACTGGTCCAAATCTGTTGCTTTTCCCTTGACTGACGCCACCACGGAGTCAACTTCAGATTATCCACTGCGTTGGGAAATCGACGCTGTCAAATACCTGGGAGTCTGGGTCAGCCGGGACATGCAGGAGCTGTGGTCCCTAAACTTTGGCAGGGCGGTTGATTGGTTGGAGGGAAAGGTGGACCTCAGGAACAAACTTCCTTTGTCCCTGGTGGCAAGGATAGCACTAGCGAAGAGGGTAGTTCTCCCCAAATTTTTATATTTGTTTGTCAATGTTCCATTGCCCATGACGGCGCACTTCCACGCGCGTGTCCGGTCACTACTGCTGAATCTCGTGTGGGCTGGAGGCCAGGCGAGAACGTCCTGGGCTCTACTCACGCTCCCGCTGCGACAGGGAGGTCTGGGAGCACCCGACCTGAAATTGTACTCGCTGTGTGCGCAAGCACAGTTTTTGCACTTCTGGGTTTTTCCTACCCCCTACCAACCGCATGTGGCGGTGGAGCTGGCAGTTGTGGCCCCGTCGCCACTGCGTGTAGCCCTATATGGTAAGGTTTCCCGCCCTTCAAAAGATGTGGACACAGTTGAGATGATCCGCTGGTCTTGGCGTGAACTGCGAAATAGGGCGAAGCTCCCCCTGCTCTACGCGCCGGCAATCCCGCTGAGTAGCAACCCAATGTTGCCCTGCGTATGTGCTAGGGGCGGAATTCTCACACTCCGTGGACAAAACATGACCACCTTTGCGGATTTATACCCCGAAGGGACCTTCAGAGACCTGGGTGCTTGCGCAGAAGACCAACCCGAATCCTTTTCCAACTTGCTTCTGTACCACTCCCTCAGAGAGTCTTGTCGGGCGCTCTGGCCCCAGTTCCCTGAGGAACCGCCACAACTAACTGCCCTCCAGAACTTGCTTTCGAGGCCCTCTCCAAAGAAGTTGGTTTCTCGGTTGTACAACTGCATGCAGGAGCAGTCACCGATAACTGTGCCCTCCGCTATGCAGGCTTGGAGTGCTGACCTGGAGACGCCCCTCACGGATGACATATGGGAATATTGCTGTAAGCAACTCACAGTGCTGTCACCGAATTACAAGTTGCGGTTGGTTCATTTCAAGTTCTTGCACCGGTACTACCGCACACCGGTATTGTTACACCGCATGGGCATCCGTGACGATGCCGCGTGCTGGAAATGTGGCGGAGCTGACCCGTCCTTCCTGCATGTGGCGTGGAGCTGCCCGAAGCTCGAGAAGTACTGTACAGACATTTTCACTGCCATTAGCCAAATCCTACACAGAACAGACGCGCCGTCCCCACTTCTAGGCTTGCTAGGCTATGTACGGGACACGGAGCCTGGGGAGAGGAAGCTGCATGCACTGTTGCTCCTCTACGCCAAGAGGCAAGTGGCGATAAATTGGGGTCGCAAAGCTTCACCCACGTTCACTGCATGGGTGAGAGATGTGACATATGGAAACGCGCAGCTCACGCACTACTGGGAATCGATGCCCACCGCCTCCCGACCAAAGGACATATGGGAACCATTTCTGCAGTGGGCAAGGGAGCGGGAGGATTCCACTGTTTCTGGGGACTCGCCCGTGGTGGGAGTGTCTGATGACATGGGGTGATGTATTGGGAGCTGCACGCGAGACCGCATGTATGGGTGATGCGCGAATGGGTTGGTGCTCCGTGGCTGTGGGGCGACACTATAAGTGCACTGTTTGAGAGTATGTGAGACTACCTTTCTTCACGATGTGACCCCCCTCCCTGACCGGGCGGCCCATTGGGCTAGTCTGTTCCCCCCCCCATCCTCCATGTAGCAATCGGCTGTCTTCCCGCTATAGCCCCTGCTGACACTACCCATAATTGAAATGCTACCTTGCCCGAGTACGTACGACCCTGCGTGTGAATGACAATAGTTGAGTTTGATACTTCCTCTTTGCACCTGAGTTTGTTGTTTCCCTTTAAGGCTGTTGTTGGGTGGTGGGTGAAAAAAAGGAGCCTGTAGACGTGCTTTATTCGCATTACAGTCCAATTGTGCTACGTGCTGCTCTACATATATTGCTGTTGAATCACATCCGGTCATTCGGAGATGCTTTCACGTCTACTGACCCCTGCAAAAATGTGAGACGCATTGATTTGCTATTGTTACACATATTTACTATGCACTTCTATAGAGGCCTGCCTCTGGGTTGTTGGCGTGACGCTGTGTAACTTGCATTCGATACAATAAACGTCTTACCCCAAAAAAAAAAAAAAGAGGTTGCAGAAAGTACAGTCCAGTCCTTGAACTGCCCAAGACAGAAGCAGCCACTGCAGGCCAAAACAGCAAATCACACAGCAAAGTGGTAGTTCCTCCTCACAGCTTCTCCATCTCTTCTTCTTAGCAGTATTCTTGGTCCAAAAGAGTTCTAAAGTTCTGGGGTCTGGGCTCCAATATTTATACCACCAACTCCTTTGCTCACTGAAGGCAGAGAGTATCTGTACCCAGCCAAAACAGTTTTGTCCTCACTGATGCAGCTTCCTGGCATGGGGTGGAGACGGCATTGTGCAAGGCAGACCAGGCCGATTCAGGTGCAAGGAAATCTCCTCCCACTACTCTAAATGCAACCCAGGTCTATTCTGCCCAGCCCTGACCCATCAGATGTCTGGATCCGCTGCCCCTCTCCAGCCCCTGTCATCTAAATGTCAGACATGCAATACACAAGCCTAGCTAGCAGGGGCACACTGGGTGGTTATGCAAGAAAATACCTACTTTCTAAAAGTGGTCTTCTCAAACACAGAATGTAAAAATCACCCTCACTAAAATATGCATTTTAGATTCGGAGTTCAAGCATACTAAACTTTATTTTCCTACCTTGTTCCCAGGGCCAGTTATATTTATACGTTGTTATAAACAAACTCCCAATTCTGTCCCATGGGAACAGGCAGCCTTCCAATGGTGAAAATGAAATACACTGTATTTCACCACCAGGACTTCACACACCTCAGTACATGTCCTACCTTTAACATACACAGCACCCTGCCCACTGGGTACCTTGGGCCTACCTTAGGGGTGCCTGAAATGTAGAAAAAGGGAAGGCTGGGGCCTGGCAAGTGGATTCACTTGCTAGGTCGACATGGCAGTTGCAAACTGCACAAAGACTCTGCGGTGGCAGGTCTGAGTTCTCTTTTCAGGGCTACTTCTGTGGGTGGCACAACTAGTGCTGCAAGCCCACTAGTAGCATTTGATTTACCAGCCCTGGTACTCTCAGTGCAACTTAAGAGGGATTCACCAGTAAATCAAATATGCCAATCATGGAAACACCAATCCATACCATAATTTACAAAAGGAGCACTTGCACTTTAACACTGAACAGCAATGAGAAAGTGCGCGGAGACACTAAACCAGCAAAAAAGAGTCAAAACCGGGAGGTCAGAAAGCAAAATGACAGGGAAAACAAGTCAAAAGATGCCAAGTCTAACAGACCCCACTAAGGATATTGGGGTCTCTTCAGGACAGGAATTCTGGGGAACAGGGACACTTCGGTTTTTGCCAAGGCACCAATTCACTGGACCGTTTATTCTCAATCTTCCATCCCTAAATTCTTGGATTCTCGGAAGGTGATCCCTCCAAAGTAACAGAATGCCTTCTCCTTAACAGGTGGGAAGTCCCAATATTAAATGAATTTACCTTCACTGGCCAATTCAGCCTAGGTGCACATAATCACAAAAAATTGCCGCACCCTGATCGTCACCTGGCGACAATGCGAAAAGACTTGGCACAATCCGGCAACCTTATCCCCAACTCCGGAATTCTATTCACGGAGTTGCTGTTCAATAATCCTCGGACCGGTCACACTGAGTCGATGCTCTGATAATTTCCTGTCCTGAAGAGACCCCAATATCCTTAGTGGGGTTAAAATGTCATCTGCAACCAGTAAAGGATAGTCCGAAGAACACTAGAACATACTCTAGGACCTAATGATTTATTCTGAAAGCCTTTCAATTCCAATAACAGACTTCTTTTTTTTTTTTAAACAGTCACTTTTTGTTTGACCACATGTTGGTTATGGTCACTTCACTGGGGACACATACGTTACTCTCATTATCTTTTTATAAGTATGTAAATCAATCAATCAATACATTTGTAAAGCGTGCTACTCACCCGTGAGGGTCTCAAGGTGCTGGGGGGGTGGGGGTGAGTGTGGCTACTGCTCGAAGAGCTAGGTCTTGAGGTGTTTCCTGAAAGTGAGGTGGTCCTGGGTCAGTCGTAGGTGGGCAGGGAGGGAGTTCCACGTCTTGGCCATCAGGTAGGAGAATGATCTTCCTCCGGTGGTGGTTCTGCGGATCCTTGGGACGGTGGCGAGGGCGAGGCTGGGGAAAGCGGAGTTTGCATGTTGGAGTGTAGAACGTGAGGGGGTTGTTGAGGCTTTCGGGACCTATGTCGTGGAGCGCTTTGTTTCCGTGGGTGAGGAGCCTGAATGTGATCCTTTTGTTGATGGGGAGCCAGTGCAGGTCTTTCAGGTGGGCTGATATGTGGCTGCAGTGGGGGATGTCGAGGATGAGTCGTGCGGATGCGTTCTGTATGCGTTGGAGTCTTTTCTGAAGTTTGACTGTGGTTCCTGCGTATAGGGCATTCCCGTAGTCTAGTCAGCTGGTGACGAGGGCCTGGGTGACCGTCTTTCTGGTTACGGTAGGGATCCACAAGAAGATCTTACGGAGCATGCTCAGGGTGTTGAAGCATGAAGATGAGATGGCGTTGACTTGCTTGGTCATCGTGAGAGAGGAGTCCAGGATGAATCCCAGATTGCTTGTGTGGTTAGTGGGTGTCAGTGCGGTGCCCAGTTCTGTGGGCCACCAGGAGTCGTCCCATGCGGATGGGGATGGTCCGAGGATGAGGACCTCAGTCTTGCCTGAGTTTAGTTTCAGACGGCTGAGTTTCATCCATTCAGCGACGTTTTTCATTCCTTCCTGGAGGTTAAGTTTGGCGTTGGCTGGGTCTTTGGTGAGGGAGAGTATCAGCTTGGTGTCGTCGGGGTATCAGATGATGTTGAGGTTGTGTTTGCGTGCGATGGTGGGGAGGGGGCTCATGTAGATGTTGAAGAGAGTTGGGCTGAGCGATGAGCCTTGGGGTACGCCGCAGATGATCTTGGTGGCCGCCGAGCGGAAGGGGGGGGAGGCGGACTTTCTGGGTTCTGTCGGAGAGGAACGAGGTGATCCAGTCCATGGCTTTACCTTGGATACCGGCGTTGTAAATAGTATCAATATATGTAGTGTTTTGTGAGTGTATACTGTGTATTTTCAAAAACAATTTACCCACTTTGGCTAAAGAGAGTGTTAAAAATGTTCTTCTTTTGGGCTACTCGTCTCTAGTTAGAGATCGAAGGAAATATTGAATAGTGCTAAACCTTTTGAACAAGATTAATTGTGATACAGGCATGGATATCACATGGCTAACCGAGGTAAGATCCAGTTTAAGTAGGATCAATTATGAACTCATCTTTGATAGCCCACATGAGATTGAAACTGTAAATAGCAGAGATCTGCGAGGGGCCCTGTATGCTCTTTGTAGAAAGGATAGATTTTATAGGGAGTCTAGTAATTCCACTATAGCTACTTTTATGACCATTGAGAATGACCATCGCCTCTTGGCCAGTTACTTTAGCAAACCTATGGGCAGTTGGGAGCGGAGTCCCCTTTTTTGTTTAAGGGCTGGCACAGTGAAGCATTTATTGTGTTTTCCTCTCAGTTACCATACTAACCTTCCTCAAATGCCACCCCCTTGTGAAGGTCACTCCAGTCAAACAACATTACACTTTTCATTTTTTGTAAGCTTTATACACAATATACAGAAATGTTTCTAACTCGCATTTTCAAAAGGCAATCACCCATACAGTATAGAGATACATACAGGACTGTTCTCAATTATGGAAGATCATGAATTAGGATTCCATGTGGGCGATTTTATGATAACTGCAGTTCGTGCACATAATACGATGCTCACTGTATAAATAATATTTATTTTGTTTGTGATTATGTCATTTATGGATATGTCTTATACGAATAAGATAATTTGATTTATTGGGGTAGGGAGTTATTGGTAACAAGGTGTGGGTATGAAGTTAAGGGCATTAGGGGCCTAATTATGTATTAAAATTCGGTATGGTGAAAGGATATGCGGTCAATGAAATGGTAAAACATCGTTTGGTGACAGAATGGTGAGGTAATGGTAGCCAGTGAAAAAGCAGCAAAGAGGTTGTAGGCAAACAGCAAGCAGGGTAATGGCTTGTCTCTACTTAGACAAAGGCAGGGTTCAAATTTTCCAATAAAAATTCATTATCAATTGAATCGCTTCAGTTCAGGGCACATGAAGGCCCAGAGGTTTTCAAAAACAAGACTTCAGTGTGCAATGTCCCCCCTAAGCAAATCAACCAACCTTGTGAATATCCTGTGAGATGCTCATTTTTGGTAACAATATATTTTTTCTTCGTTATTTTAATGTGGCATAATGGGTGAACAAAACCACGTTTCATAATACCGTAAGATGGTGCAAACGGAGATTAATCAAATTGAAAAAAATTAATAATTTTAGTCAAAACAGTCGGGCAGTAGGCATTGTTGAAGATCAGACAGATGGAGGAAAATTAAAAAGTTGTATATGTGTGCACATTTGTTGTGAGCTGGCATTGAACACCATTTGATTTCAGCTTCAAATCTTTCAGGAACGAGTTGGCAAACAAATGATTGACCTGACAAATTAAACGACAGGCTAAAGGGAACTTTGCACATTTACTTTTTATTATTATTGGGAACATTCCTTGTATTTTCTGTTTTCTTCAAAGACTTGGTTTATGATGAGGGGTTTTGAGACATAAGTCCTGTCATAAACCTGCTTTTAAAACACGATGCCGGAAAAAATAAAACCGTTTTGTTTGTGCTGAAGAAAAGCATTCACAGAGGTCAAGTAGGACTAAAATAGCTTAAAGCCTGCAGATCAATAGGGAGCTTTTGTGAGCAAACATTAATTTTCCTCTGATCAAGCAAAGGCACTGTTTTATACAGGGTTATTATTTCTTGATATTTGGGCCAAACATATTACCACTCTTGAAAAGAGCAGCAAAATCGCTATCTTGACTGTAGTGTTCGTACTGCATACAATTGTGCACAAATCAAGTTCACTTAAAAATAATAAGGGAAATATTAGCTGCAAGTTGGTTTTACCAGAATTCATGCAAACATCTGCCCATTGATATCACACAGAAATAGGATCGATCTTTTCGAAGATCACATCAAGGCTGTATATAAAGCGGAATGGGGGGAATGTTGTGATTACCCAACTGCCTTTACATCGCATGCCATTACAATGCATGCCATTACAACAACACATGTCACTACAACGCATGCAATTACAACGCATACCATTACAACGCATGCCATTACAACGCATTGTAAGTATGGAGATTTTTTTAGTATTGGGGTGGGAATGGGTTTTGGGGTACATGGGAATAATAGTTTTTAACCCCTATACTTTCCAACACTTTCCCTACTGTTGCACTCACTGGAGTGGGAATAGGAATGTTTTACCCCAACACTATCCAACACTTTGTAAGTTTTACCCCTACACGATCCAATACTTACCCTACTTTTGCATTCACTGGAATGTGAATAGTAATTTTTACCCCTACACTGTCCAACACTTACCCTACTGTTGCCCTAAAAGTATTATGCGTTGTAATGGTATGCATTGTAATGGTATGCGTTGCAATGGAATGCATTGTAATGGTAGTTTTTGAAAATGCACTGTACTGGCATGCGTTGTCAAATCATGCACTGTAATGGTAATTACGATGTAAAGACTGCATTGTAAAAGCATGCATTGTAATTGCATGCGTTGTAACGTCATATATTCAAACAATCCTGTTCAAGCCATGTAAGTTGTACGAGTATCAAAGAAACGTCTTTGTTTTTTTTTCTCACAAAAATGAATACTAAATGGAACTTATATGGGGTTCCTAAGTGACATGAAGACACAGAGAACATAAAGCGGCCTAAAAATAACTTATTTTTCACAAAGGGCTTGCAATAGCAGATTCTGTTGTTATTAACAGGGGCCAAACCATATACATTCTTCAGAAGCACCAGAGTCAATTGCAACCATTTCGCATTAGCGGCAAGTTGTTATTGCAAAAGGGGTACCTTTTGTTAAACTCTATCATGTGGGCACAAAGCAGCACCTGTACAGTGGAAGGTGACTGCTCCCTTGTCTCTGCATCATAATACAGAAACAGTTGCAAGGACGAACAGTACTTGTAGAATCAGACAATATATGTCCCACCCACAAGATATCACATGCTTCCCAAAAGTGTCTTTGGGGAGGGGCATAGAGAGTCTGGGTGAGCTGATTGGAACACAACCATAGGTGACGGGTCACTGTCCCACCTTGAAAGGAGGGCGAGGATATTCCAGCCTAGACACAAAGAGGGCAATTGAACCCTGAAAGCCTTACATTGGCAAGTGTAGTCAAATAATCTAGGCCCTCAGGAGCACACATTTACAGATTCACAGAACAGAAGGTAAGCACTCCTCTGATCAGTATTTTCTTTTTCAGGTGCCTTCTGTGAAGTAAAGGAGCTCCCAGATAGAGTGCAGATATGCACTATGCAACCCATAGATAATGAAACCTCATGGGCTACTATTTCCCAATCAGTAATTTTTCTTTCAACCTCAGAAGGATAAAAGGTTGAGACAGCCCATGTTTTTATAGACACTGACCTCCGTGAGCCTTCATATTCACATTTGTATGTTCCAATTCAGATGTGCAAGGGAAATAATTAGTTGATTAACTTTTTAAAGGAGACAGCTACTGTCACTCTATGATATTAAATATTAAATATGATACCATTCATCTTATTTATTTTTAAAGTGCTTAACTTAAAGGTTTTCTTAGACATTGGCTGGTGAGAAATGTGACATCCTCTTTTATTTCAAAGGTGAGCACTATTGTATTCTGTAACTGTAAGGGAAATACACATAAAATGCTATTAGATCTTCAAACTCCGAGACATGCCAGTGTAACCCTGCCACATCAAGACAATCAACTATTCAATATGTTATACCTGATTTCAACGAGAACTCAGAACCCTGTGGCCTCCCGACAGGATTACTTCAGTTTAGACTTCATTGAATAAATGTCAACGTCAAAAAGATGAGCATTGCAGGAACCATGGAGTTCAGCAGCGAGCCTCTTCAAAGCTTAATGCGTCAAGGCTTTGACATTTCCATTTTAGCAGAGATTTGCTAGATGTCATAGCGCAGTGTGCAACATTTGTTGAAGGAAGTAGGGCTCCGGTGGCAGAACTAACCATTCATGTTTGTGTTAGAGATGCACAGGCCCATATTCTCAAAGCTGACAGGCAATGCAGCTTCACCCATAGATGCTGCGCTGCATTGCATTGCAGGGACGGAGCAGAAGAGCACCATATTTACATATCAATGGCTCACTCCTCCCCTCTCCCTAGCAACAAGACTCTTTTCAGCTGCTGAGTGCCATCCACGTATGTGTGTCTAGCATAGGTTGTGTATAGGAAGCGCATCCTTCCTCTACAAAATACCATGCTTAAACAAGTGAAAAAGCGTGCACACTGCAGCACGCGTGCAAAGTCAGAAAAGCACAGAGAAAATAAAACATTTCTCTGTTTAACGCCTGATTTTCAGTGGCATTCATTTTGGGTGTTAAACCCTTTCTACTGATTGTTTGAGAATAGGGCTTAGCGTAAAAAAGCATGGGTGGTAGCAGTGGTACTCCAATGTACAACCATGTAACGCCCACCTGACGCAAAGTAATGCAAAGCAGCATTTTGAGCTGCTTCGTGTAACTTTTCCATAGAAACCAAAGCAAATACTAATTTGCTTTGGTTTGTGAAACCCCAAAAAGGTTTAGCGTCAGTTTAGTATTACAAAAGTAATGCTAACCTGATGCTAAACCTTTGAGAATCTGGGCTGTAATCTGCAAACTCAAACATTGTGAATTGAAATCAAAGCATTATTTGCCTAATCAGGACTGTTCTGCCACGCTTGTGACAAAGTAACCCATCTGCCAAAAACGGGCCCTCAGTCATTACTGGAAAAGCTAAAATCCAATCTAGTTAGGATAACACATAATTAATTTTACTGCGGACCGTTTACGTATTTTTTGGTGTTAGACTTGGCATCTTTGGCATGGTTTCCCCAGACATTTTGCCTCTACCATCTGTATTTTTGATGCTGTGCTGGATTTCGTTTTTGCTGGCTTAGATGCATTGGGCATTTTGCCACTGCTGATCAGTTCACAGGGGTACAGGGTTCTCCCTGATTGGCATATTTGATTTACTGTTAATCCCCTGGTAAAGTGCAGTGAGTTTGCCAGGACCTGTAAATCAAGTGCTACTAGTGGACCTGCAGCATTGATTGTGCCACCCACCTGAGTAGCCCTGTAAAGGTATCTCATACCTGCTACTGCAGTGTCTGTGCACAGTTTGTTAACTGACATGTTGACCTGGCAAGTGCACCCACTTGCCAGGCCCTAACATTCCCTTTTCTTACATGTAAGGCACCCCTATGGTAGGCTCAAGTTCCCCCCACCGGGCAGTGAGCAGTGTATGTGAAAGGTAGAACATGTACTGGTGTGTATGACATGTCCTGATAGTGAAATACTGCCAAATTAGTTTTTCACTATTGAAAGGCTATCTGTCCTATAGGATAGCATAGGAAGTACTTTGTAACATCTTACAAGTATTAATTTCCATTGGGGCAAGATGGAGGAATAACGTTTAGGCTCTCTGAACTCAGAATTTCATAACACATCTTTAAGTAAAGAAAGTGTTTTAATTGTGTGTTTGAAAATGCCACTTTTAGAAAGTATTTCTTTAAAAAACATAGGGGTCACGTCCATTACAGGGGCCTGGTAGGACGTAATAGATTTATGAAAAAGGGAATTACCTGGCCTCCAGTTCACAATACTGCTTATTTCTTCAGCAGGTTTTAGATACAATACATTTAATTAATATACCTTACTTTATTAATTGTAATCTATTTAAATAACCTTCAAGCAACATCATGTGTCTTTGGTGCATTCAAAAGATACATATTCCATTTTTCAAAAAATTATTCCTCTAACAAAGTAAAACACATTTTGTGCTAAATATAACAAAAACATTAAAAAATGTCAATACATTACAGCTCATGGACATTTTCACATGGTTACACCAGTCAATATTGCCCTGGTTGTGTGGGCCAAAAACCTACATGTATCTGAAGCCAAAAATCAAATCCTTAACAATGAATGGTATTGTCAATTAGGTGAAGACCATACAAATCAAATTGAAGGAGAAATAAAAGAGAAGCTCAAATGGGGTCTAGAACAAGGGATCCTTGGTCCAAAAGAATTTTAATTTTTGAAAAAATCGAATCCCATGATCCCTGTAATTTATTTTCTCCCCAAAAATTGGTTGAGCTGCCCGGGAGACCAATTGTCCTAGGGTGTGAATCTGTGTTGGAACTGATTGCCAAATACATGGACATTTTTTTAAAACCTTTTGTCAATCATGTACCTTCTTATCTTCGAAACATCGCTGATTTTCTCAACAGAATTGATGGACAAATATTTTATACCTGTACTCTGTGGTTAGTCTCTTTTGACGTAACATCATTATACACTCAAATTCGATAGGATGAAGCGTTGGAATCAATGGAATTCTACTTAGAGACACGGATAAAACCCCAGAGAGTACCCACTGAATTTGTATTAGATTTGGCTCGGATTGTGCTAAAAAAAAAAAACTTTCAGTTTTTAGAATACATTTTACATGCAGGTCAAAGGCTCTGCCATGGGGTGTCCTTTTGCCCTGGAAATGGCCATTCTGTTTATGGCACTTTTTGAGCAAAGATTCATTATTGATCACAATCCCTTCAGTGAATCAATTGTACCATGGTACAGATTTATAGACGACATCTGGGGCATATGGAGTGGAACAGAAGGTCATCTCGAACATTTCCATGAATGGCTGAACACAAGGCATCCAGATATTAAGATTACGATGACAAAAAGCAAGTTGGTTCTTACGTTCTTGGATGTAGAAGGATTTGCAGAAAATCAGTAATTAACAACAATTCTACACCGTAAACCAACAGACCCGAACACCATATTACATTATCAAAGTTTCCATCCCAGCAGTCTAAAAAACAACTTGCCTTATGGGCAACTGTTGAGAATTAGATGGAACTGTGCACGCAAAGAAGACTTTATGGTAAATTCGGCTACCTTTTGTGATCAACGAAGAGAAAGAGGCTATCCTCGTAAATTGCTAAAGAATGCAGTCAAGCGTGCGTGGTACACACTATGTGAAACACTTCTGACAAAAAAAGAAAAAGGACCTCTGAACAAGTTAGTAGGCATGTCCACGTTTGGGCCTCATACCAATAAATATCGGAAAATAATTCTAATAAATGAGCATCTTCTAACTGAATTGGAATGTCCTATGTAAAGACCTCTATTCGCAATGCGAAAAAAGAAATGTATTGGACAAAGAATAATTAGAGGGGACATGGTCTCAGCAGCAACAAAAACGACAGACTTAAGAGCTCAATGGAATTTACCACCCATTCGAGGTCACCGAAAATGTGGCAACTGCTCAGTGTGCAGTACAACAATTGAAGGACATGAGTTTGTACACGATTACTTTAAATGGACACACACGGAATTTACTACTTGCAAAACACAAAATATCATCTATGCAATCAAATGTCCATGCTCAAAAATATATATTGGAAAAACTACTCAGCAAATCAACCAGGGAATAGTGCAACACCGCTCACGCATCAAAAAACGAATTATGACAGCGCCAATGGTGCAACATTTTGTAGAGCACAACCACTCAGAACGCGACTTTGAATGGACTGTCCTATCAGGACTAAAACAATCACCACGTGGTGGGAATCTTGAAAAATATCGTTTACAAAAATATAGTTTATAAAAATATCGACTTTATTATAAACAATGTTAAATTAAATTAATATAAAAATTAATTACTAAAATATACTTAAAAATACTTAAATTAACTTATAATATTTACATAATTAATGAAAGTTATTGAAAAAATGTTTTACATCATATTTGTTAAAACATACATATATAGTAACATAATATAATTAAATAATATCCAATATTATTACCGTACAATAGCGTAAGTGTAAAAATTACTATTCCCACTTTAGAGAGTGCAACAGTAGTGAAAGCGTTGGATAGCGTAGGGATAAAAATTACTTTTCCCACTCTAAAGAGTACAACAGTAGGGAAAGCGTTGGATAGCGTAGGGGTTAAAATTACTATTCCCACTCCAGTGGGTGCAACAGTAGGGAAAGCGTTGGATAGCGTAGGGGTAAAAATTACTATTCCCACTCCAGTGGGTGCAACAGTAGGGAAAGCGTTGGATAGCGTAGGGGTAAAAATTACTATTCCAACTCCAAAGAGTGCAACAGTAGGGAAAGCGTTGGATAGCGTAGGGGTAAAAATTACTATTCCCACTCCAAATAGTACAACAGTAGGGAAAGCGTTGGATAGCTTAGCGGTTAAAATTACTATTCCCACTCCAAAGAGTGCAACAGTAGGAAAAGCGTTGGATATCGTAGGGGTAAAAATTACTATTCCCACTCCAGTGAGTGCAACAGTAGGGAAAGCGTTTGATAGCGTAGAGGTAAAAATTACTGTTCCCACTCCAGTGGGTGCAACAGTAGGGAAAGCGTTGGATAGCGTAGGGGTAAAAATTACTATTCCCACTCCAGTGAGTGCAACAGTAGGGAAAGCGTTGGATAGCGTAGGGGTAAAAATTACTATTCCCACTCCAGTGAGTGCAACAGTAGGGAAAGCGTTGGATAGAGTAGGGGTAGAAATTACTATTCCCACTCCAAAGAGTGCAACAGTAGGGAAAGCGTTGGATAGCGTAGGGGTAAAAGCTATTATTCCCACTCCAAAGAGTGCAACAGTAGGGAAAGCGTTGGTTAGCGTAGGGGTAAAAATTACTATTCCCACTCCAGTGGGTGCAACAGTAGGGAAAGCGTTGGATAGCGTAGGGGTAAAAATTACTATTCCAACTCCAGTGAGTGCAACAGTAGGGAAAGCGTTGGATAGCGTAGAGGTAAAAATTACTATTCCCACTCCAGTGGGTGCAACAGTATAAACCCGCGACAGAGCATAAATGAGTAAAATTAACATAATGAGCAATTATTAAATTAAATTAATTGGTAATTAAAATTGTATTAATTACATGTAAACACTTAATAAACAATTAATTCTAAATAAATACCAATAATTATTTTTACATATTTAATTAAATATAATTAAATTACTTCCCACCCAATTCCCCTATAAACCCACAACCCGCTACAGAAAATAAATTAGTAAAATTAACATAATTAGCAATTAATCAATTAATTAAAAGTAAATGCCAATTAAAATTTAATTAATTACCAAATATAAATTAAATAACAATTAATTAAAAATGTATACCAATAAATACATTTACATATTTAAGTAATTATAAATAAATTACTTCCCACAATCTTTCCCCTATAAACCCACAACCCGCTACAGAATTAAATTACGCAAAAATTAAAAAACACAAAATTCATAATTTTAAAATTATTTATAACATAAATACACACTTTTCACATATATATAATAACATAAAAACACTATGAAAAATTCGATATTATTAAAAATTCGATAATTTTAATAACCTTTATTATATACTTCGATATTTTAACTTTCTATATTTTTAACATTCGATATTACATTACTTTCCTTAAAAACAATATTTTTGATGTCTATATTCTGTCCATTCAATATTTTGTCCAATCTATATTTTAAACTCGATATTATGTCCAATCGATATTTTGGACTCAATATTTTGACTGTTTACCGTCTGAACTATACCAAGTAACAACGTAAAATTGTGGAAAAGAACGACTGCAAGTCCCACAATACCGCCCATTTCCTGCAAGGGAGACTCACTGCCAGGGAGACTCACTATGAAAAAGGACAGACAGCACAAGCACAAGGGGGGCTTGGGGGAGGGAGCTGACCGAAGGGAGGTCTCCTCCCCCGGGCAGTTTGGGTGGGCTGCGAGGGGTTCCTTCCAGTAGTTGCCAGAACGTTCTGGAATTGGGCTGGCCTAGTAGGCCTGGCCAGCCCAATTATAAATTCCTGTGTCCCCGCCTCCTAGCCACCATTTTAGGTTTGGTGACCTGGTGGCTAGGAGGACAGTTAGCGTTTTTTGTGTCAGGGTTATTTCTACTTTGTAGGTAGCTTTGTGAGATTCAGTAAGGTTAATTCTACTACTATGGAGGATTATCGTGTTCTTGAAGCCATGCGCCTTCTATCCGAGGCAGGTCGCATGGATTTGCTTGTCAGAGGGGGGCAGCGCCAGGCCTCTGCTGGTGTGTCTGCGGCGGTGTTGGCGTGTTCGTCGCCAAAGAAGAGGCGTTCTGGGCAGGTGAGTGAGAGGGGCCGGTCTCGTACGAAGAAACCGGCCCCCTCTGTTCAGGCGCGTGTGATGGTGGGGGCGGGGGGATCTCCAGCGGCATCTGGCGCTCCTTTTACGAGTGCACAGGAGGCGCGCCCAGCCCTTTCTGTTTCAGCGTGAGTGGCGCTTGAGGTTGGGGAAGCCCAGGCGGTGTATGGTGGTTCCGCCGGGCTTACGGGGGAAGCGGCAGGCGCTTTGAATAGCGCGTTGGTTGTGCAGGCGGGCAGGGCGCATAATGTTCCAGGCTTTGGTTCAGCAGCACCAGCTGCTGTGAAGGCGGCCGGCAGGAGGGGGGGCGGAAAGCGAGTGGAAAGCGCTCCGCTTCTGACCCGGTTGGGGAGAGGCGGGCGGAGCATGTCAAGGGGAGGTCTGTGCGTGGAGCGAGAAGAGGCTCCCTTCAGTTTGTAGAGGTTCAGGGGTCTTTGCAGCACATGAGAGGATCGGTGGGGCAGATTTAATCCCTCCAGGGCACGTGATTGTTGAAACTCAAAATTTAGTTGGCTGTGAGGAAGGGACATTATTAACCCCTTCAAGGCATGTTGTGCCACGGATGCCTGTTGCTGACAGGAATACTATTGGCAGTTTTTCTTCAGGTGGATTAGAGGGTTTTGGGGGTTTGGAACTTCAAGGGGCCAGGTTTTATCTGAGGCTCATACAGGTATGGTTATTCAGGGATTAGAGGGTAATGTGGGGAGTCCTTTGCTTTTTTCCACGCCTGGTTCTTCTGTGGGTGCTGCATTGTCGGTGGGTGGGGAGGGTTCCAGGGGAGAGGGGGAATGGGCTCAAATGGGGGGGGGGGTTCAGTTTCTGGTGCTGCCTTGGATTTAGATGTTTCACGGCCTGCGGATACAGGGTCTTTTGGTCTCTTAAATGTGGATGACCGTTTGCAGGAGAGGGTAGGGGTCGGTCACAAGTGGGCCAGAGAGCTTTTTCTTATGATACTAATGCTGGAGGGGCAGTGGTGGTTCATTCTGCCGGGCAATGGCAACCTGTTGTAAGGAGTGTGGGGGGTGTTGGTCTCCCTGTCACGGCACCAGTACTTGACAGGGCATTCACACAAGTAAGTGGTGGGCCTGTACAGGGCTTTCGGGAGGCTGTTCCATATTGGTCTGGGGGTGCGGGAGGCCCCTCTTTGATGTTTGGTTCCCCTGGGTGG
This sequence comes from Lissotriton vulgaris, assembly GCF_964263255.1. Lineage (NCBI taxonomy): Eukaryota > Metazoa > Chordata > Amphibia > Caudata > Salamandridae > Lissotriton > Lissotriton vulgaris. The sequence continues at coordinate 140,891 of NW_028248928.1, forward strand.
GAGAATTTTGGTGCTGCAGGTTTGGCGCAGCGTGGTTTACAGAAGGGTGGTGAGGGTCAAGTTTGGGGTGCAGGGGCCCCTCTTCAGGCTTCTTCTTCAGCGGTGGCGGTGGATAACTTGGATGAGAGTGATCATGAAGAGGTGATAGGCGACTCTCCGGTCAGGGGGGTGCCTTTGAGGGGCTGTATTAGAGGGCGTTCTTTGGATAGGTTTCAAGGGCTGGTTGTTGGTTCTAATTTGCAAGGGACCGGGTCTGTATCAGGTGTTGTATTCAGGGACCCTAGCACACCAGTCCAAACTTTTTCTTTTCAGGATAGGGATAGGTGCGGCGGTCCAGACTTGGCAGGGCGCGGTCCAGTCCAATTTCGCCGAGGTGAAGCGAGGAGAATGCCTAGCGCGGCCCTCTCTGTTCCACCGAGGGAACCCGCCGCGGTCAGCACACGAGGGTCCGGCGTGACTCCGCTGGCCCCAATGAGTAGCAGGTATAGGTTGCCTACCTTACCGGTGGCTATGGAGCCACAGAGTCAACGCAAGGGGAGTTACAGGCGGGTACAGTCTGCTCCCCCCCTGGAGGTTCTTCACAAACATTAAAATGTACTATTGTTGATACCGGGTTAGGTAAGACCCGTGGTGATGTGTTGCCTACTGGTTTTGATTTGGTTGTCCTGGATTATGACGAAGATAGTCCCGAGGAAGGAGAATTACGGGACGTGGAGGGGGGGTTCCCTCTCATGTGTCTGGTAGTGTTTTTCAGGCTCCAGCGGTGCAAAGTCAAGTGCAAGTGAGAAGAGAGCACGGCCCGTCGGTCAGGGCGCCTCGCAGACAGGACACATTGGCTTCAGCACCACGGGCGGAGCCTTCGAGATGGTCTCTTTGCTACCAGGTGAGCAGTTAGCTGCACAGGCCAAACCTACTATGGTGTCTGTGGGCACAGGAGGGGAAAGCAATGTTGGTATTGGTGAAGGGAGGTTGCTGAAAGGACGTTATGTTAAAGACACCGCTGTGGGCACTGATGGTGTTTTGGAAGTCACAGGTAAAGTGGAGAGTGGTACTAGCACTGATGCTCCTAGTGCAGTTAAAGAGCCATTGGCCAGCAAGGAATTGAAAATTAAAAAGTTGCCTTATATGGGGGTCACAAAGCCTTTGGGTGCCCGTTTGATGTTGGCTACAAAAGAACGTATTTGGAACGGTCCAAAGAAGGGTCTAAGGAAGAGGAGTTTGAGTTGGCAAAACGTCCTAGAGTTCCATTAAACATTGAAAATTGGACGGCTGCATTTCTTATTTATGCGAGTGTATACTGTGAAAAGTTTCCAGAGCGCAGCGTGTCTCTTTTTAAGTACATGGATGTTATACGCAAGGCGCAGATTACTGGAGGGGGGTTTGCTTGGTCCCAGTATGATGAGGAGTTCAGGGCCAGGATCGCTTGGGATCCGGAGGCCAAGTGGGGGGAGTTGGACAATGACTTATGGCAGCATACCATGGGATCTGCATCGGGGGGTAAGACTATTTTTACGGCAAGTGGTTTCCCTTTAATTTACCGGCCCTTTCAGGGCAAACCCACCCGGGGAGGGGTGGGAGCTACTTCAACCACACAGTCTGGAATGGGCACATGCTGGGAGTTCAACAAGGGATCTTGTAGCAGAGAGTATTGTAAGTTTAAACACGAATGCTCTGGCTGTGGTAGGCGACACCCATTGTACAGATGCTGGGATAACAAGCCAGCAGGAAGTCAACAGGGGAAACAGGCAGGTGCAGGTGGCTCGGGGACGCCCCAACAGTTTTCGGGGGGGAAGGGGATCCAGAGGTTCTCAGGGTGTTGGGCCCAAGGGCTCATACACCGTTTAACTTGGAGAGGTTGCGCCTTGCACTTCAGGATTATGAGGATGAAGCTGTAAAGAAAAAATTGTTGGATGGTTTTGAATTTGGTTTCCGGTTGGGTTACATGGGTTCCAGACAAAGGAGATGGTCTGCTAATCTGAAATCAGCGTCTGAGCATGGTGCAGTGGTGCAGGACAAGTTAAATAAAGAAGTCCATGAAGGAAGGATGGCTGGCCCTTTTCATGATTGGCCGATCCTTAATTTGATAATATCACCTATTGGAGTGGTCCCGAAGAAAGATCCGGGACAATTCAGGCTTATTCAACACTTGTCATGGCCGGAAGGGTCGTCTGTCAATGATTTTATTGACCCAGATGCTGTTTCAGTCTCTTATTCCTCAGTTGACGTGGCCATGTCACTTGTTGTGACCGCGGGCGCAGCTGCTGAGATGGCCAAGTGTGATATAAAGTCTGCTTTCCGGCTGCTGCCTGTCCATCTGGATGATTGGTGTCTCCTAGGTATACATTTTTCAGGAAAATGGTATGTGGACAAGGCTCTGCCGATGGGTTGCTCCATTTCATGTGCTCTTTTTGAGTGTTTCAGTACTTTTTTACAATGGTACTTTACTCATCAGTCCTGTCACTCACTGGTAACGCACTACCTAGATGACTTTTTCTTTGTCGGGTCCCCGGGCTCCATGGAGTGCCAGTCTGCTCTGGACACTTTCCAAGGGCTCATGGAGGATCTGGGAGTTCCTTTGGCTCCCGAGAAAACTATGGGTCCTGCCACTGTTTTGTCCTTTTTGGGAATTGAAATTGATTCTGTGGCAATGCGAGCTCGCCTGCCTGAGGATAAAAAAGTGAAAATGCTGGAGTTGCTTGAGAACATGTTATCAAAAAGGAAAGTGTTGGTGAAAGAGGTTCAGGTGTTACTAGGCCATCTCAATTTTGCCTGTAGGGCCGTGAGTGCAGGAAGGACTTTTTGTCGCAGATTGGGCAGGGCTCTTGCAGGTCAACATTTGCCTCACCATCGTGTTCGCTTGACTGCTGGTGTCAAGGAGGATTTGAGAATGTGGAAATTGTTTCTCTCTTCTTTTAATGGTGTTCCTTTGGTTCGGGACGTTGACTTCCAGTGGGATGTGCAAATGTTTTCGGATGCAGCTGGCAGTGATGGTTTTGGTCCGTATTGGAATGGAAGATGGTGTGCAGAAAGTGGTTGAATGGTGGTCGCAGCATTACCTTTTTGGAGCTTTTCCCTTTGCTGGTGGCTTTGACCCTGTGGGGGGAGGTCTTGGCACATAAGAAAGTGCTTTTTCGTGTGGACAACATGGCCGTGGTGGAGATTGTTAATCGACAGTCTGCCAGGGATGAACAGGTCTTGAAGCTCATGAGAGTCTTCGTGCTGGGCTGTTTGAAACACGACATTCACTTTCGTGCTTTGCACATTCCTGGTGTGGACAATGACATTGCAGATGCTCTGTCTCGTTCACAGTGGGGGAGATTCCGTGGACTGGCGAGGGAGGCAGACAGAGCACCGACCCCGATGCCGATTCATCTGTGGCACGTAGGCAACGTCGGGTCTTACAACTGGTGGTAGGTTCTTTGTCCGTGTCTACGCGTTCTGCTTATTCTCTGGCTTGGAGGGAGTTCCTGGAGTCCGGCGCTTGCAGGCGTGAGGAGGTTTGGCGTCGTTCTGAGGATGTGGTGAACTTCATTTTAGATCTCATGGATAAAGGGCTGACCAAGGTAACCATTGCAGGTAAATTGGCAGGGATAGCTTTCATGGGTAAATTGTTATGGGGTTATTCTCCGTCAGCGGGGGAGATTGGCAGGAGAATGCTCGAGGGTTGGGCAAGAGCGCAAGGACACACCAGTAGACTCAGGGCTCCTTTATCTTGGCAGATTCTGGCTCGGTTGATAACTATTCTACCTTCGGTTTGTTCAGATGACTTTGAGTCATGCTTTTTTTCCATGTTAATGGCATTCATGTTTTTTGGAGCTTTTAGGGTTTCGGAGTTGTTGGGCTCGAAATGTAAGTGTGGCCTAGTTTGGCGTGATGTTTTTTGTTCTGATGAGGGGGTACATATATGGTTAGCCAGCTCCAAAGCTGATCAGACGAAGAAGGGGAAGGGAGTTTGGTTGCAAGCGCGTGCTCCAAGGATTACTTGCCCTTTACTGTTGGCGCGGCGCTGGCGTTCTTTGTGCGGGGGTGGTGATGATGCTCTTGTTTTTCAGCATATTGATGGCACCCCTGTTACAGCATACCAATTCCGCATGGTTTTGCGCAAGGCTTTGCAACATTTGGGTCTGGATGGGAACTTATATGGGACACATTCTTTCCGGATTGTTGCTGCAACTGAAGCCTTTAATAGAGGTTGGACACAAAGGGATATCATGAGGTTGGGGCGTTGGTCTTCAAACTGCTTTCAGAGCTACGTGAGAAGTCAAGCGGAGGAGGCGCATGCGTCATCTTCCTTCCCATGAGCTTTAACTCTGTTTTCTTTTATAGGATCTGTTGCTGGGCCTCGTTCTCCTGTGGTGACAGTCTGGATAGTTGGGCATTCCTTCGTGAAATGGGCCCGAGTCCAGGCGGCGCAGAGTTACTTCAGAGAGCTTCTGGGTTTTAACGCTCGCATGTTCAATTTGGTTTGGAAGGGTAAAGGTGGTATGCTCTGGAAAGAGTTAATCCCATGTCTTAACAACAATATGGTGGGCGGGCTATGTCCTGATATTCTGGTGATCCATCTGGGGGAGAACGATCTTTGTGCCACTAAGGGTGTTGTATTGTTGCGAGCTATTAAGAAGGATTTGAGCCTTATCAAGGAGTTTTGGGCTGGGTGCCATGTCTTCTGGACTGAGTTAATTCCGCGTAGGATCTGGAGAGGAGCGGTCAATCCCAGGGCTGTTGACAGAGCCAGGAAGAAAGTAAACTCTGATGTTTCTCGATGTTGCCGTGGTCTTGGTTTCAGCAGGATTTCCCATAGAGAGATTAAATTTGAGACAGTGGAATTTTTCAGAGACGATGGTGTTCACCTGTCCAGAGTGGGGATGGACCTATATTTGTTAGAGTTACGTGAAGTTTTGGCATGTTCGCTAGCAATGCAACGTTGATATTTGTTCAGTTCTGCTTCTAATTTTCTGGTTGGGGGGCAGAAAGGGAGGTGGTGTAGTTTCTCTCCCCCTCCTACCTTTCTGGGTGGCGGGGTTTTTGGTTGTCTCGGTGCGGTTTATTGTAGATTTTTGATGAGTATTGGCCTGATTCATTGATTGACAGGTACAGGGGAAGTTGGTCATTGTTTGACCGTTCAGGTTTTGGGGGGTATTGGCAGGAGTGAAGGGTCAGGCAGGGTTTCTGGTTATAGAGGGCCTGGCTTTCAATATGTGATTGGGGTTTGATGACTAATGGGTTAAATGATGACGTAATGATTTGATTAATGACGTAATGTTTTATTGATGATGTTATATTAATAATGTTATTGTAATGTTTTTATGCTGTATTGTTGGGTGGGGGAGGGGCCAAAGAATTTTAGGGGAGGGGGTGGGGGGCGGGGTTCGTAGTTAAATATTTATTTAGTGAGGTATAGTTTTGTAAGGCGTTGCCAGGGTTTTTATATTTGTAATGTGCACCTGTTTCCTAATAAAGCGGCCTTTTTCACACTCAAAACATTTTTGGTCTACTTTTCTCCCACCCCTCGCCCTCCCTCCCAATGGAGTGCGTGTTACTCTAACTGAACGATCGGAAGATGATGTGAAGCTCTTCTAAACGTGAGTGTTTTCAAGAATACATCCTGCTGCCGTGCTGCCTAATGCGATGAAATGAATTGTGTTAATATTGAGACAAGCCCCAGAGAAATACCACAGTGATGGGAAAGGGGTGTGACTGTCTTAGAACATACTACGTAAAAAGGAATGCCATCCCATGGAGAAGTAAATTGCCCCATTTTAACTTGAATCAACCGGTCTTTTGTAATGAGCGTGTAGATACTGTGTAACAGTATGTTTCAAGTAGCGTGATAAGCTTTGGCCACGAACGGCGAAAACCAACATTGTTGTAAGCAGCGTTTCCCCTATAGACGAGAAACGCGCAATAACGAGCCTGTCATTCAAATTTGTAGGAAATGGTGTCCGAAAATTAAATGAAGCCTAAACGAAAATGGATGATTACACAGAAAACACTGGTGCATTTGTACAAAGAGGAAGCCACTTTAAAGTAAGCGGAGCTAGTCTGTGCTTTACCTTGATAATTATTGAATTGCTAAACCTGTAATGTGCTATAAAAATATACAGCGGCGGTTCTACCATGGGGGCGTTTGGGCGCCGCCCCCCCTGTTTTCTCGCCGTGCGAGAAGAAGGCAGAAACAAATGGTAGTTATTTATTTATAACTACCATTTGTTTCTGCCTGCCCTTCTCGCACGGCGAGAAAGCAGTCAGCAGAACTTGATTACTCGAGGCTCAGGGCAGTGGGGAGTGGCTTGGGGGAGTGGCTTGCCCAATGTTGTGAATACGGACTGTTTGGACAGCCTGAACAGACAGTATTAGCAACAGTGGGCAAGCCGCTCCCCCAAGCCTCCTCCCACTCTCCGTTCTGCAGGATGCAGACTAGGAGGAATTACGTAGTTAGGGCAGCCGGCCGAACCAATCAGCGCCGGCTGCAATGGAGGGGAGGGAGGGGAGGGAGGGGAAGGAGGCTGCCTGCAGCCTTACGTGACGAGAGAGCCCACACACGTCAGACGCGGCGGCATTCAAAATCCAGGACGCCAAGGTAAGTTTTTTATATTTATAATTTATACTGTATGTGTGGCTCGGTACTGACAGGCTGAGGCTTTCTGTCACACAACCCAGCCCTGGCCAGCCGAACACGGATGATCACTCTCTGGCCCTTGCTCCAGTCCTTTCCACAGGCCCCCACCCCGACACTGTGGCTGTATTTTTTTGTTTATCTAGCTGCCCATGTATGGAAGTTAGGCACTTCAGATGAGGCGGGCAGGGGCAGAGGGACTGACATCATGCAGCCGCGTACAAAGGATGTTAGCGAGAGCTTTCACTCACTCGTGGCCGCGTCATCGACTTCATTCTATGGGGTGCCGGGGGTCTATCTGTGTGTTAAGCGTCGGGTTAAGTTCGAGTTCAGTTTAGGAGTTTGTAAAAAGTGCGTGCAGCTAATCCTGGCACAGCACTGACAGCAGGGTTTGTATTTACTCATAAGTAGTGAGCTGAAGCAGTAGGATTTTTCTCCTCACTTTTGCGGTTAGGTTTTATACTGTGGGTTTATATATACACACACCTCCCTTCATACCGGTCGAGGAGCATTGGCACGCCCACGGGCATTGGCACACCCATTGGCATACATTTCCACCTATTCCTGGTCCCTGGCTGTTTCTGAAAAACATTGCGCAGTGTAGGTTACTTCCTGGCTAAACGTGTGCGTGGCACATTGTTCCCATAGAATTTGTAAACTGAACTTGTCCGTCACCTGCGGTTACCAGCTGAAGCGGATTACTTCCCATCTCCTAACGAGGCCCAAAGAAGAAAGTTAGTCAAAATGTCCCGTGATAGGCGCAGGAAGTCTAACTCGTCACTTTTATTTACCATTTTGTAATCCGTGCTAAATGAAAGTGAAGGTACTCACTCCCTCCTTCACCCCCACCACCCCACTGTTTGCTGCTGATCTCCCACATTAAAAGTATTGCGCCCGACAGAGAAGTGAAAGTAGTGCCTCTTTACACATTTTTTTTTTTGTTTAAAAGCACTGGTACTGTATTATTAGGCTACAGAAATACAAGGGATTTCACTGTTCCGGACCCTAGCTCCTCCTGCCATGAGTAAGGCTGCACCAGTGAGATCAGACACAGAGGACACAACTTACAAGTGGCAGCCGTAAGAGTTTACTGGAGGGACATAAAATACGAATTGAAATTTACAAGTGCAAGTGTTATCCTCCTGTCATGAATAGGCACAGCACAGTTTATGAGCTGGCTGAACCGCCAGGAAGGCTGCTGCACAGGGCTGAAGCTGAAGACTGCGCTTTTGCAGTGATATTATTGGAGTGCATTGAATGAATGAGAAAACTTAAAGGTACTTCAGATCAGTATTTCGCAAGGTTTAGTGTCGCCATCTTAGGGGGTCTGTAAAGCTATGCATCTCAAATCGCTGCATTGCGTTACTGTGCCCTGGGAAGGCGTCTCAGGGGTGTTGAGTGGCTCTTCCTCTGGTGACTTGCTGCTCTGCGCTACGTTGCATTACTTTTTGCGAAATATGCCCCTTAGTTCCATTGCAATTCGGTACCTTCATTTCTAGGCACATCAAGTCACTACGCATCTGAAAAAACTTTGCACATTTTGAGTAGATTGATTCCATCCCTGGCCTACCTCATGTGAAGGGGATCATACAGCTGGACAGCTGTGTCGTTACACTCAGGTCCTTCTCTGAATTATTAATTAATGTAACACATAATCTAATGTTTCTTAAAGCAACCTCTGTCAACGTAATTATACCAGTGCCTCTCGACAGTGCCATCTGCATCTCTAGGTTACGGTAGTATCATTGAAAAGCAATGTCAGCTCACACCAACCAAGGTCCCAAAACCCTTTAGGACATACAAAATATAAGCCCACTCCCATACTCACTTTATTGACAGGGATGGTGTTAACATTGATATAAGATACAGGCATTCTCTTTGACCACTTAGGTCCTGGGAAGTTACGATGTCCAGCCAATGATGTTGTTTTCAATTGCTTTTATTAATAAACCTCAGGAACAATGAGTAGGACGTTTTGGTACAAGTGCCTGTCCATCTCTGCGTGGTGCGTGCTACCGCAACAGGCACGTTTGAGTGTGCCACCATTGTGGAGGGAGTACATAATTACCAGGTATCTTGCTGCAATTGCTAACCATGGACTATTCCTTGCACTTGATGTTGAGCAACTGCCATCCCACCCGAGGGGTGTGTCATGTGCTGAGTGTGCGATACCCTGACTGTGAGACCCGTGAATAGAGCTGAGCTGCCTGAAATTAGCCCGGGGCTTCTGCTCCGCCATCGCATCATGGTGTGTGCCTGCCTGCTGTAAACCATATGTTATTAAGCCTAAAAATAGATGCTATGCTTTGTGTCTGTTATGTAACTAGTGTACTTCCCTATATTGATGCGATGGTAGCCGTTACACATAGGAATCAGAACAGAATTTGGCAATGTAAAACCAATCTGCTTTGCTTGCTCTGATGCACTAACGTCATGTTTGACACCAAACAGCCCTGTGTAACTGTTCTTTCTATTGTGGAATATATAGTTTTGCTTTTCCCATTAATGGAGTGCTTTAAACCTATCTAACCGTGCAAACTGTTAGTGGTTGAAAGGGCGCCAACACCTGCTAGTTGTCACACATACGAACCCTAAGTGTTCTTATTGACAATAAACACACTGCTGCTCCTTGTAAAACAAACCTGCAGGCGCCGAAGTGTGTCCATAAAGTCACTACAAATGGAGCGTTACAATTAGATGCATGTATTTAGTTAATACCGTGTTTTGCTTGCATGTCCCAAAAATACATAAAGATTGGTAAAACGTATGCATATGATACACCTGCTTAAGTCCCTTCACTCTACCGAACAAGTCCATTAGTCCAAACATGTTTTGCCTATATATTTCTTTTCCTGTGAGCATATTTTCCTTCTGACAAGATTTCATTTTCTCTGTCTTTATTATGCAGTACATTTGGGTCTGGGTCATATTGATGCCAAAGGTTACGGACTCCAATTAATATAAAGGGTTTATCAACGATTGACATTTCATGATTCACTTTTTCCTGACTGTTCTTGTGCAGTTCATTTTTCGCTTCCGGCTAAGGAGATTTCCTATCATCCGGTCACTATGAACACTTCATTCCAGAACCTTTGTGTGATAGCCTACTGCATTGTGTATACTGTAGTCATGCAATGAGTGCACCAAACCTGCTAGATAGAATTAACACACCTGAAAGCAAAAATTTGCAGGGAAAAAGTTTAGGACTGGAGGTAGCATACATAATGACCTTAAGTAAGGTGGTCAATCACCTACTGTGGGCCTAATTGAATATAGCTGGAGAAAATCATTTTTAGCTTGCTATCCACATATGGGTTTCATGTTTTTCATTAAAAGGCAGTTGAAGAAGTTAAGGAAGCCGCTTTTGTCATAGCCTGCTCTCCCATAACACTAGTTTTTTCACTTTGTTTTATTCTATAGAAAATCGTGTCATATTTTTCTATACATTCTAAGTTAACTCTACAGAAATATTGCTTGGTGTGAACCTTACATATATCTGACAGTTCTACCTGTGGTTGGCCTTTAATGGTTTCCTCCCTTCAACCACAACTTGTTGAGGGGATGTGGGAAACTTTCAAGAGCTGGCGTCCGTGATGAAGTTGATTGCAAATGTACTGGTGTAGTGCTCATCTAAAATAGCATATGTTACATAGAGTCTGCAACCTCCTCCTTGTGGTCCATCTAGTGGCACCACTTCTCATGTCAGTTTGTATAGTATTCTGCCTAGGTACAAACTCAATGATCAATCACAGACCACCCCTATAAACAGAATCTTTTGTGATAATTCAGTGCATCATAACTGTTGTTTTCAGTGAAGCACTCAGTCATCTGCCCACCTCCCCCAGCCTCTCCTGCTCGAAACCTCTCAGAGGAGCCCCACCTCCACCCTCGACTGCTGCAGGCATCTTGTACCCCACATGGAACCCGTGCTGATGTAAAGCGCTCTAACACATTCGGGACGAGTTTGCGTCATATAAAAAAAAATGCAAAGGACTCCCTTGGAGAACTTATCAAGCACCCAGAGTAAAGAATGATGCTACGATTAATCAGGCGCTATCAAATACATCATGCCTGGGGTCCGATCAGGCCTTTTAGAACCCACAGTCTGGGGCCAACAGCCTTCTACACCCTTCTACGCGTTCTACGCATGTCTTGAATAATAGCCCCTCACACCTCAGCATGCGCTCTCACTGTATTGGGGCTAAATCCTCTGAAATAACACCACCCCTCCAACATATTTCTGCAGGCTGTCTGCTGGTTTGAGACACTGGTGGGCTTAGGGTGTCCAATGGTCTTCTTTAGACATCTGTCTTCTTCTCAAGTCTTCAATTTCTTTATCCTCCTAAGCCCTATCCAATGGAATGATATATGGTAAGGTAACGGAGACCAAGTAGTACAGTGTAGGCATTCATGGGGTGCACTCTTCCCCCTACAACCAGTGTGGGACCCAAATAAAATGCTGCACAGCCTCGACAGTTGTGGAATGGTTGTAAATCGCAAGCAAGGTGGGCACTATGGAAAGGAGCAGTGGTGGAAAGAAAAAGCAGCATGCAGAATGACCATAATCTATATTCCAACGCTCCGCCGTCCTCGCGCTCTCTTAAAGAGGTGGCCCTCTTGCAAGGGAAGCGGACACAGTCTCCAGTGCCACCATATTCACATCGGAGCGCTTAGTGTGGACGTGTCAAGAGTAATGATTGCTTTTGAGAGCTCAATAACTTTATTATGATTTTTACAGAATAATATCATGTATCAGTGGCCATTGCAAAACACTTGATGGTACTAGTGTCTCTACTACTTTTGTATACTTTTAGTGTCTGTCGAGCTGCAGGTCATATTACACCCTGTTGTCCGGGGTGAGGTACATCCTCCCAATGCAAACTCTCCTCTACAAACCCCCTGCAGTGGTGGTTAGGAGGCAAAACCATGAGTGCCCAGCCTCAGGGACTCCAGTCACAGGTACACACACACTCATACAACACTCACACAATCACCAAATAAACACACAGGCAGACAGCTCTTTAATAATGTAATGCCTGCACTTTGACAATAGCTTTATTAACCTTCCTGCTTTCTCAAATTTGCTTGGAAATGCACAGTTTTTCCACTATTTTTTCAAAATTTTCTCGGGGGGAATTCCCACCGAACCCTCCTTAGGGGGTTCGGGCTCGCTCGCTACGCTCGCTCGCTAAGGTGCAGTATGATTATCAGCTTCCACCTCACCACTTTCAAATGTCACCAGCCGCCACTGAAAATATATATTCTAGGCTCTTGCTCAGGCTTTCTTAATCATTTGAGGAAACAATCACTGGAATGTAAATGCCCCAGCGTGAGGCACAAAAGTTAACTTGGAAACACGCATAAAAATATTCAGTAAGTCTTTAACAAACGAGTTATAATAATGAAGGCGACATGAAGTTTCAGACTCAGTGACCTATACAGTTTATTGCAATATCTTTAAGTACTCGGCCATTGTGTCCCACGTAAATTAAAGAAGGTGCACAGCAAGTGCTAGTCACTTCAACAAACATCAAGTACATCAAGCGTTCTTTAATAATGGAACATAAATAGAGGGGAAATGTGGAAACAGAGTTTTAACATGTGGTGTTGGTTTTCTTACCCACCCCTTTTATTTTATTAAAATACTTATAGATTACACCGTCGTTCAGCCATGACGATAATCCCCAAACCCAAAAAGGGATTGGAAACGCGTCAGCTCAATGATTAGAGCGCCAGACCCTGATGCCAAGGGTTCAATTCCCCGCCTCGGCGAGTCTTGAGGTAAAAATTCCACGGACCTGATAATTCTTGCCTCGGTGCCTTTTCCAATCATGGAGTCCCACTCTGCAACTCCGGGCAAAAGCTTTCTTAATCTCCACAACGGCCCCCACAACGCTGAGGATGCCTGGCCTCCACCTTGGGGGTGCCCAGGAGTGGACGCCTCACAGGGAAAGCCAGGATGGGGTCCACAGCGGTATTCGTACAAGCGCCTTGAGACCCTTGCGGGTGAGTAGTGCGCTATACAAGTATCAATTTACATTTTTACGAGGGAGCCAAACTGTGTTGGACTCTTGTGAGGGTTTATCAAAAAAAAATATACCTGCAGAGAGAATGAAAATATTAATTTTCTCGTAGCTAGTCTACTTTCATTTAAAAAGCACAAAGTGTAAATAACCTTGGTATCGGCAGGCTGATTGTTAACAATATTGACTGGTGTATTCATGTGAAAATGTTCATGAGCTGTAATGAATTGACATTTTTTTAATGTTTTGTTATATTTAGCGCAACATTTGTTTTACTTTGTTTGATGAATCATTTTCTGAAAAATCGAATATGTATCTTTTGAATGCACCAAAGACAAATGATGTTGCTTGAAGGTGATTTAAATAGATTGCAATTAATAAAGTAAGGTATAATAACTGAATGTATTGTATCTAGAACCTGCTGAATAAAAAAGCAGTATTGTGAACTGGAAGACAGGTAATTCCCTTTTTCATAAACTTTTAGAAAGTAGGCATTTTGTAGTTAAACCATTCTGTGTCCCTCTGACTGTTTGTATATTGACTGTCTGTTCTAGAGTGACAGGGGCTGGGGATGTGCATTCACTGTAGACAGCCACTGGGGGAGCTATTTGTTTTCTACAACCTTTATTTTTGCAATAACTATTCTAAAGTCATATCTCATTACCTGTATGTTGGATTTTTTTGTTGTTTTGGTCTTGTTGAGTTTAAATAAAGATACTTTATTTTTCTAAACTGGTGTGGTGTCCATTTGAGGTGTTACCACTAAATTACTGTGTGTTTTGAGTTCAAATACTTTACACATTACCTTTTGAATAAGTCTGTCTGCTCACAAGCTACCCTGGGGGTGAGCAGGGGTTATCTAAAGTGTGTATCTCCCTTAGCTTCAGTAGAAGCAAGGTCCCTATTTGGACATAGATACCTACCTCTGCCAACAAGAGACCCCCATTTCTAACCGTAGATTAATCTGAAAAGCTGAATAGGTTACTCCTGCAGCATATTCAGTATACTAGAAATCTATATTTCATAACAAGTAGTGCTGCTATGCCTTTCTCAGACAAGCTGTTCTTGAAGCACTAAACACCCTTGTTGATATGGTTTTCTTTTTGCTCCCTTGAGTGAAGATGAACTGCCTAGTAACGAAAACAAAAACACTACGCCACTGGAGTCAAGCTATCCTTGCTGAAGAGGGGTGAAACCCCGAAACCGGTCCTAGGATGCTTGATTCCAGTCCAGGGAAGACATGGCTTGGCAGTTCAGGCTGGACTGTTCCCATGAGGCGCAGGGTCAAGACTGATTTCATGTTTGAACTGGGGTGGCGTGGGGAGAAAAATAACGATGGATTAAATCCAGATCTGTGACTGGGGGTGAATGTTTTGCCAATGTTCAACATTCCATCCATCATCTTGTGTGTTTTGCTGTTCGACCTCTGTGGGAACGGTATGCCCAGACGTGGGTCCTGTGTTCACTACGCCACTGGAGTCAAGCTATCCTGGCTGAAGAGGGGTGAAACCCCGAAACCGGTCATAGGATACTTCATTCCAGTCCAGGGAAGACATGCTTGGCAGTTCGGGCTGGACTGTTCCCATGAGGCACTGAATCAAGACTGATTTGCATATGGCCATGTTTGAACTGGGGTGGCATGCTGAGCTAAATAACGATGGATTAAACCCAGATCTGTGACTGGGGGTTAATGTTTTGCCAATGTGCAACATTCCATCCATCATCTTGTGTGTTTTAGTAACGAAAACAGGCTGCATACACAGTCACTCAGGTGGTCCAGATAGCACATTTCTGTGCACAGATCTTACAGTATCCATGGAGTTCTGGACTTTTTGGTTCCGTCCAGAGGTGTCAGGGAACAACACCCAAAGACCCCGGAGTTCCACCTGCCTTGGTGCACAAATGAACAGAAACACGGGCTTCTCGATGGTGGCGTCAAAGACCAAAGGTTTATTACTGCAGGGACACAGAAGTCACAGATACTACACACGGGCAGAATCTAGGAGCCTGTTCAAATTGTACAAAGCGGGTTGCTCCTTATATACTAGTTTTTGGCCTTCAGGCGAATTCTTCACATGTTGGTACATTCCCAAAACCTTTGTGTCATAAACAATAAATATTTGGCGTGCACAGGAACCGTTGATAAAATCTGATACGAAACATCTACGAAGAGGGGTTCCCACTAGTTCATCACAATTCCCTGTCAATATTGCATTCAGGACCCGGACCGCCTCATCGTAAAGTTCGTTACCTCCCCCTAATAAAGTTTCAGAAAGAAAGGAACGGAGCCAGGTGTGGAAGATAGGAAAGCGGGATAAGAGATGCTTGTGGGTTGTAAATGGGCAAGGCTACCGGCTTCGGCCGCCTAATCATGATCAGGACAATGGACACGAAGACCAGTTTGGCAGGGCTGGCCTCGGGCAGAGGAGGCAGTCTTTGTCGAGTCATGCAGCTACAGCGTGATCTGGTTTAAGGTGCACGTGTCATGTAAAAAGGTGAATCTCCGGCTAAGGCTACGTGTCCTTAGTAGAAATGAAGTGATCAGAGGTTATTGCGTATGTGAGGGCAAGAAACACAAAATGGCTGCCATGATCTAAGATGGATGCCGTGGGTAGATCAGAAATGTGTTAATAAAAGGAGTGCTCTTGCTTGTAGCGTAGCGAAAACACCAGGGTATGCTAAATGGATCATTTGCGGTTCACTGATATCAATATTATGTATTTCTGACAAACTTGAAAACACGGGTTCAAATCGTCACGGAACCGTCACGGAACCTCAGACCCTCCTTTTGCCCTTACATAGGCAATTACTCAGTCTATGTCAGAATCTAGTTCTATGCTCATCAGGTCAGTGATATGCTGTTGTATCATCATCCTTTCTCGTGCCTTTTCTCCAAACGCAGGTGGTTTTCTGAGACAAGTTGCAGCACAAAGACTACACAGAGCAGGAATCAGGCAGCATGAGAATAGGAATACTAAGATGACACCAATGACCATTAGAACCTTCCATCCCCACGCTGATATCAGAGTCCAAAACCACTCCATGAAGGACCAGTTTCCCTTGTCTACATGTATAGAGTCGGAAATCTTGTGTAGCTTAGAGATCGCCTCATAGACTGTTGGAGCATTATTAGGAATAAAGACACAGCAGCTCGATTGGATCATTCTGCATACCCCACCTCGATCTGCAAGTATAACGTCTAGAACCATACGGTTTTGCAACGTCATGAGTCTATCCGCCTGAAGCTCAGCTGTTAAGTTGCTAATGGCACCAGCAGTTTCGGTAATAGTAGATTCAACTACCCGTGTTAGCTGACGTATGTTTCTACTATTGGCCATAGGCCCCCAGAACGGAAGGAAGCCTTTGAAGAAGTCTCCAGCTTCCTGACCAGCTGTATCTTCCTTGCTGAAGACACCTCTCGCTACTCTGGTTCTGTGGTAATCAGATGAAGCAGTGTATGTCGGAGGCAACAATCGAGCAATATAACATGATCCTGAAAAGTCGGCAGGCAACCATGTATAAGCTCTGTCTCGACAAATGAAGTAGGTACCCCTAGCAGTGAGAAAGGCAGGGGAAGAGTTAGCCGGAAACACATAAGTCTCTACGCACTCACTCCTCCCTAGCTGAGCTCTCGGATTTCTCCCATTACCTTGCAAGCAGACCTGACCTCGGTGAGGTACGACCCAGATTGGAGTTGAGCTTTTACGCTTGCTTTCTCCTAAACTAAGGCGATACTCTGAAGTATTCCAACTTAAATATACTCGCAATTCGTCTCTAGGGTAGGATGGAGTATTATTGACGTCCTTGACCATGTCAATAATTCCCTGGACTAAGGCTTTGTTGGCAGAGTTATATTTAGTGGAACGCGGTGGACGTGGAGGATAGGTTTCAAGGGCATAAGCAAAGATGGTTTGGAGGGCCTGAAATGATCCATTGTAGCTGTAAGGCAAAACCAGATAGGGAATACCTTTATCCATAGTGTGGGGTATCAAGCCACACACCCAGCAGTCTGTAGTGTTAACTACCAGTTGGTGTTGGTGCAAGAGCTGTACAAAAGTGTTGTTGGTGAATTCTGAGCGTCGGGCTTGCTCATGTTCCGGAAACGAGTGAAAAGAGTGTAAAGAAGAAACAGTAGAAATGGCAGGATCAAGGGGAGGTACTGTAGTGACTGGCACAAAAATCAAATTTATACTAAAGACGATTCCACCCACCAATGTTGCTAAAATAATCAAGAATGTAATGGCACATTGCATCAAAAAGCATTTGCTATGAAGAATTCTATGAAGTCTGTTTCTGCGAACATAAATCACATTTTTTCGTTGCAGCGCAGGAAGCTCCATCTTCTACAATCCGCTCGCGACCACTGATGATGTGTACGTAGATGAAAATGCCTCTATCAGCCCTGGGAGTTCCCAGAACCAACAGAAGGATCGACCTTGTGTCAGACCCCTGCAGATTCAACTAGGCACACAGCCACGACCCTACGGCTACCCAGACGGCAAGGCAATTTTAAAAACAATAAACAATAGCAAACTTCCTGGCTGAAGGCAAAAGTTCAATATATCAAAATCACAATATGCAGTTGCCTGCTTTATTTGTCCATATTACGGCTTCTTAAGTTATATCTCTGTTTCGCTGGTACTGTCTGATCGGAAAATAGTGTATCACTAGCAGCTGTTGCAGTGTTTAAGTTCGCAGATGGTAAAGTTTCTTCTGATGCTGGAGACAAATGTTCAGTGTTCAAAGGAGTCTTTTCAGGAGGAGAGTCAGATTTTGGAGTGTCAGTAATCAATTCGGCATCGCTGAAAGAGATGAACTTCGGTGTGCTTTCTGATTCGGAGGCACCAATTCCCTTCTTCACCCAGTCGTCGTAAGGGAGCGGCAAAGGGACACGCTTAACGTGGGATGCGTGTACCCAGTGCTTGCGGCCAGCTACACGAACTGCTGTCCTCGTTGCAAGTAGGATTTGGTAGGGCCCCACAAATCTCGGCTGAAGGTTCTTCGTCCTCGCGAAGTTTTTGATGACGACGAAGTCTCCCGGTTTCAGCTGATGCCCTGGACTCTCCGGAGGTTTTGGCAAAGCATCGAAAACCTGTTGATGAATAAGACTCAATTTAGCAGTCAAGTCGTAAAGGTAGTCTATCAACATAGGATATTCTATGGAACAGAATTCTTTAGGCCTTGGCACACCCCAGATATTTGCCGGGCGACCAAAGACTATTTCATAAGGACTAAGCCCTATTCTAGAATGTACCGTTGCTCTCGTTGATAACAAGGCCAAAGGAAGTGCGTCTGGCCAGGCTAAACCTGTGGATGCTTGTATTTTAGCTATTTTCAGCTTGAGGGTGCCATTGTAACCCTCCACTAAACCAGCAGACTGGGGATGGTTTGCACTGTGGAATTTCTGTTTCAGTCCTAGGCCGGCACACACACTCTGCATAACTTTCCCTATAAACTCACTTCCGTTATCTGACCATACAATCCGTGGCATTCCATATCTAGGGAAAAATTCTTTGAGAAGAATTTTGGCAGTTGATAGGGCAGTGTTGTCCTTTAGTGGGTATGCTTCTATCCACCTGGAAAAAGCACAGACCACCACTAGGACATATTTTAAATTATTACAGCGGTCCATGTGGATAAAATCTAACTGAATCACTTCAAAAGGGCAGGAAGGAGGAGCGAAATGACCAGCTGGAGTTGGAGTTCCCTTGCCAGGATTATGCATCAAGCACACCATGCAATTTTTTACCACTCTCTCTGCGCACTTACTGATTCCCTCATTCTTCCAGACCGGAGCCAACATCTTACAGATCCCTTTAGAACTTATATGCGCTACTCCATGTGCCATCGTCACTACTGCAAGCACATACGCATCGGGCAACATCCAACGCTGCTGTTCTGTCAAATCAATCCAACATCCGTTCGAGTCCAACTTGCCCGTACTTTCTCTCCATACACGTTTCTCTTCCTCAGTTGCTTCTTTCTGAATCTCTTTCACACTTTCCATAGTATCCTCGCACATTCCAGACTCAGCAATCCATCTTGCAGACGTAGCAACATACATTCTGCTCATCGTGTCTCTAGCTGTCTGTTTAGCAATTTCATCAGCAAAAGCATTCCCACGACC
Source organism: Lissotriton vulgaris (assembly GCF_964263255.1). NCBI lineage: Eukaryota > Metazoa > Chordata > Amphibia > Caudata > Salamandridae > Lissotriton > Lissotriton vulgaris. The sequence continues at coordinate 159,657 of NW_028248928.1, forward strand.
AACATCATCCGTGATTGCTTTATGAGCACTGCACTTCACAATCGCAACTTCAGTCGGCAAGGTTAGAGATTCCAACAAGTCATTCACTAGCTGACCATGTTGGATCTTAGTCCCATGGGACGTAATGAAACCTCTTTCTCTCCACAACCGGCCAAAACTATGGGCCACGCCAAATGCGTACTGGCTATCTGTAAACACATTCACTCTCTTTCCCTCAGCTAAAACACATGCTCTCGTTAGAGCTATTAATTCTGCAGCTTGGGCAGAATTCTGACTCACTCTTGCAGTCTCCACAATCGTCTTCAAAGTCGTTACTGCGTAAGCAGCAGTCACATCACCATTCTCCAATTTAAAACATGACCCGTCCACATACAGCGTACCATCCGGATCGGATAACGGAGTATCCTTCAAATCAATGCGTCCTTTTGTCTCTTCCTCCGTTTTAAAACAGCAATCATGTGGCTCGGAATCACTCGACTCTTGATCAGTCGGCAACAGTGTTGCTGGATTCAATACATTACATCTTTTGATCTGAATATGACTCGCTAGTAATGTCAGCTCGTAACCAGATAGTCTCGCACTAGTAAGGTGTTGTGTCTTCGTTCGGTTCATGAGTGTATCCACTGCATGAGGAACCATGACCACTAGCATGTTGTTCATCACCAAACCAGCAGATTGTCGAATGGAAGCCGCAGCTGCCGCTGTAGCTCTCAAACAACTAGGTAACGCTCTGGCTACCGGATCTAATGTTGATGAGAAATACGCACAAGGGCGTTGTTTATCACCAAACTTCTGTGTCAGAACACTCAATGCGCAACCTTCTCTCTCGTGAACGTAGAGCGTGAACGGCTTACTGTAATCAGGTGTACCCAATACAGGAGCTGAACACAATGCTTTTCGTAATTCAGTAAAACTCTCTTGACATTCATCAGACCATGGCACTGGACTCGGAACATTTTTCCCAGTCAAGGCTACCAATGGTTTCGCTAAAAGAGAAAAATTTGGGATCCATTGCCTACAGTAAGAGGTAATACCTAGAAAGGCACGTACTTCTCTCTGTGTGCGTGGAACACTCATCTGTGTAATTGCTTTTATTCTTTCTGGGGTCAACTTCCTTCCCTCCTTTGACAAGAGATGACCTAGGTAGGTCACTTCTTGGCAGCAGTATTGCATTTTGGAAGGAGACACCTTGTGATTCAAATTAGACAAATGATGCAATAAGGAAATTGTAGCTGCTTTGCAAGTTTCCTTGTCATCGGCAGCCACTAGAAGATCATCTACGTACTGTACTAGAGCAGAACCTGGAGGAAGGACAAAAGAATCTAACTGACTTTTTAATGCTTGACTATAAATAGATGGACTTTCACAATAGCCTTGTGGAGCTCGTTTAAATCTGAAGCTTCGTCCTCCTAAACAGAAGCCGAAAATATCTCTACTTTCTTCGGCTATCGGAATGCTGAAAAAGGCATTCTTTAAGTCAATAACTGAGAACCATGTGGCTGTAGCAGGAATCAATGTTAGCAAGGCAGTAATATCCGGAACCACAGGAAACTGCGGAACCACAATCTTATTAACTTCTCTAAGGTCTATGACAAACCTGTACACTGGAGGTTTTGTAGGATCAGTTCGTTTCAAAATCGGTAGTACAGGGCTATTACAGACATTTCCCCTAGTTTCTTCAATCACATCTTTCTTAATTAAATCTTGCACAATCAATAAAAGTGCACGCTCTCCTTCACTAGATATTTTATATTGGGGAATTCTTGGAAATTTTACATTTGTTTTCAAGGTTACCACATACGGTGGAATTTCTAAGAGACCTACATCATTAGGACCAGTCGCCCAAAGAGAATCAGGGAGTGAGCGTAGCTCTGGCGGGAGTGCGTCCATTGACAAATACATCGGAGAGGTGATATTTTTACCCAACGTGAGCTGTACTCCCTCCGGAGAACAGTACAATGTCGCATATAGTCGTTTTAACAAATCTAAACCAAGCAGATTTTCATTACAACCTGTCGTCAAAATCAGGGGTGCTTTCAACTGGGACGGTCCAACAGAAATAGACAAAGGACCAGATATCGGGTTGTAAACAGGGGCGCCTGAAAAACCTACGGAAACATTTGTTGAGCCGGACAAAGGTGCGCCAGGGAGTTTCGCATGAATGATAGAACTTTTTGCGGCACCAGTATCCAACAGAAACGGTTCGACTACACCTGATGTTGCTACTGCGACATAAGGCCCACTCTGATCCACTGGAACTGATACTACTCCCTCTCTCTGTCCATGGCTGTCCTAGTACCCATTTTGCTGAAAACCCTCATCTACTTCACAATAGTCCTCAACAAGATATTGTTGAGATCTATTTTGCTGAGTAGATTGTCCATTTCGTTGATCAAAGTGATTGGAAGGACGATCATTCGTTTGTGGAGGCATAGCACCTCGTCCTCGACCTCTAGAATTCTGCACAAAACCACCACGACCTCTCTGAGCTGCTGCTGCATTATTTTGCGCTAAGATCGGACATTCATTTTTATAGTGACCCTCTTTCTTACAGTACGCACACTGATTCCACTGATATTGAGGTCTTGATGAACTATAATCTGTCCTTTGGTACGAACCTTGCTGCGTATTAGATTGATTCATGCGAGGCGGATACGCCTGCTGCAAAAGAACTTTAGTTTTTAAATCTTTCGTTTTCTTTTCTGATTTCTCCTTTTCCTCTTTATCCCTATTTTCGTAGTACTGCGCAGTCGCAAGTATTTGCGCTGTTGTGGATACAGCCCACGCACTTTCTGAGTCTTTTAATTTATTGCATAATTCAGGTAACAAATTATGCACAAATTTATCGACAAACAGTCTTTGTCCTCCTTCTGTACTCATGTCCTGACCACTATGATCTACAAAAGTCTCTTCAAACCTTGTGAAGAAGTCGGAGACACTTTCGTCTTTCTTTTGCCTGCATGCTGACAGCTTGTCCCAATTTACACGCAATGCTGGCATCAGAGTCTTCATTAGATCAATTATTCTACCTGGTAGATTAGCAATTAGGGGTTCGGGTTTCGCACCACCTATTTGCTGACCATCTGCTGCAGTGATAGCTGCCCAATCACCACCTAAGGCAGCTTGATGATCCTCTCTACGAATTTTAGCCCACACTGGTTGCGGAACTACATTGCCAAATAACATATCGATGTCGGCTAAGTTCATTATACAAGCCTCAACTGTCTGTGTTAATTCCTTGTAATATCCAGCAGGATTCTTACGTGGATCTGGCAAGGCCTGCTTCACCGCTAGCACTTCAGCTCGTTTCCATGGAATGTGTATCCACACTCTTTGGAACTGCGCTGGAGCACCTGCAATACCAGCATTATCATCACGTGCTACTGCTTCGCGCCAGATTGGAGGAACTTCCCTCATAGGATATTGGCGACTTAGCTTCATTTTTCCTCTTTCTAAATCTCTCGGCGAACGAAGAGATGGATCATTCCTAAAACTTAAAATAAGTTCCATCGCTTCTTTTATATTATCCCCCACTATCATTCCAGCAGCAAACTCTTTTTGAACTTTAATTAAATCTTCCAAATCTGATTCTACATCATCTTCTTCTATTTCTTCACGTAACAACGAGCACCTCTCATCAAAGACATACCGTTGTGTTGGTTCCTTCCACTGCATAAATGTGTCTAACACATCTCTCGTACTATATCTTCTACTCTTCGAAATCCATCTGAGAGCCGTGGAATCTAAAATTCCCCGTTCCTCAGTACTTGGAAGCTGACTACGTCTCTGAACTGAGTCAGGAGTAGGAGTCTTAATTAAAGTTTTATATAAAGGAGACAGCATATTAGTAACAGAATCAGTGATTCTTCGACGAACAGAAAGTGGAGTTAGCACACTCGCAGACGTAGAGAACGCAGTAGAGGTAGGAATAGATAACGGAACAGTAGGAGTATTGAGAAAAATAGTTTGTGGAATAGTAGGTACAGAAGCTGACAGTTCAGGAAGAGAAGGAGCTGTAGGAACATTCACATTCATCACAGGAGGTACGGGAACTTGATTCTGGGGGACAGGAGCAGGAACACCAGGTTGTCCAGCAACCGGTAATTGAACATTCGGGACAAGTGGAGCCGTAGCACCTTGTGCATACGGTGGAGGTGACCGTAACAGATAAGATAACAGAGGATCGTTTTCGGAATCCTCCAGTATCTTAGCCATTTTCGATGGCAAGGCAGGATAGCACTTGTCAATCGCTAAGTTATGCTCTCTAATGGCTACATCTATGGCCTTCTCACACTCGTTAGCCTGCAACTGCTTAGCCGCTTGCTCTAGAGTCAACTCTTCTTGTTCTTTCTGTTCTTTCTTCAACCTTTTAATTTCTCTCTGTTTGGATTCTTTTCGCCAATAACGGAAAGAATCAAACATTGCCGGCCGGGCTTTCTTCCTAAACAATTTCGCTTCTAAGTTGTCGAGAATCTCGGGTTCAAAACTACCATGCAGTGGCCAACTAAGGACACCATCCTTCGCAGTGTAACGGACCCATACCTCATTATAAGATATAGGACCCACACCATGTTTACAATATAAATCATATAGGGGAGTCCCAATCGGAGGAACCAGACAAGAGTCCTCCAATCGTGAGTCACGGTTGTAACCAAAGCAAGACAACATTTTCCGACTTACCATTTTTCAGTCCGGAACACAAAACAAACAAAACACAAAACAGATATGTGCACTTGAACCAAGAATTTAGGCCTACCAAAACGAACTGTTGTATCGATACCCAAACTAAACCAAATAGATTATCTTAACCAGAGCAACCTGTGATAATCCTACCAAGAACCAAACCAAACCAAGAACCAATCAAGGATTTTAACAATCCTCACAAAGTAACCAGCTAGCTATCACTAAATACTTAACTGAGTCACTGAAGACGTCACCAAGGAGAAACCCGTCACGTTTCGCCGTACTAAGGACTGCACCTCGGGTCCAAGACAGGGCGACGGTCAAGGCAACGGCCCACTGCAGCCGTCCTGAACGGGAAACCCTCGTGGAAGAGAACTTCGGGCCACTTTTGCGATATGCCGGGATCGATGAAGTGGGGCGCCTCCCTCAGGAATCTTCACACGAAGCTTCTCGAACTCTTCAGGCTTTTGGACCGGTACCGAATGACGTTGCCCCACGTTGGGCGCCAATTGGAGTTCTGGACTTTTTGGTTCCGTCCAGAGGTGTCAGGGAACAACACCCAAAGACCCCGGAGTTCCACCTGCCTTGGTGCACAAATGAACAGAAACACGGGCTTCTCGATGGTGGCGTCAAAGACCAAAGGTTTATTACTGCAGGGACACAGAAGTCACAGATACTACACACGGGCAGAATCTAGGAGCCTGTTCAAATTGTACAAAGCGGGTTGCTCCTTATATACTAGTTTTTGGCCTTCAGGCGAATTCTTCACATGTTGGTACATTCCCAAAACCTTTGTGTCATAAACAATAAATATTTGGCGTGCACAGGAACCGTTGATAAAATCTGATACGAAACATCTACGAAGAGGGGTTCCCACTAGTTCATCACAATTCCCTGTCAATATTGCATTCAGGACCCGGACCGCCTCATCGTAAAGTTTGTTACCTCCCCCTAATAAAGTTTCAGAAAGAAAGGAACGGAGCCAGGTGTGGAAGATAGGAAAGCGGGATAAGAGATGCTTGTGGGTTGTAAATGGGCAAGGCTACCGGCTTCGGCCGCCTAATCATGATCAGGACAATGGACACGAAGACCAGTTTGGCAGGGCTGGCCTCGGGCAGAGGAGGCAGTCTTTGTCGAGTCATGCAGCTACAGCGTGATCTGGTTTAAGGTGCACGTGTCATGTAAAAAGGTGAATCTCCGGCTAAGGCTACGTGTCCTTAGTCGAAATGAAGTGATCAGAGGTTATTGCGTATGTGAGGGCAAGAAACACAAAATGGCTGCCATGATCTAAGATGGATGCCGTGGGTAGATCAGAAATGTGTTAATAAAAGGAGTGCTCTTGCTTGTAGCGTAGCGAAAACACCAGGGTATGCTAAATGGATCATTTGCGGTTCACTGATATCAATATTATGTATTTCTGACAAACTTGAAAACACGGGTTCAAATCGTCACGGAACCGTCACGGAACCTCATCCATGCAAGAAATTGAAATGATTTTCTCTTCATCATGTCAAATTTGTTCCCTGCTTAAAATGTACCATCATCAAACACATCCTTACTATTTTGGTGTAAGATCAGAAATCACTTAAGGGTATGAGAGCTTGGAAACTTAATGCCAGTGCATATTCTTCTAAGAAGGAGAAAGGATCCCATATGTGAGTCTGTCACACACGTGGCCGGAACCAAATTGCAAATACTGTCCAAGGGTAAGATTTATTTAACTATTTTAGTATGCCACATGCACGGCACTTGGCACATGCACACATTGTGCTTTCACACAGATTGGAAAAAGCCCATGGAAATCATGTAAAAAAGAACACTACTACTCAATGTACTCTGCGATTTAACAGAGTGTCAGTGCAGGGGTGTTTTTCGCCCTGGGGAAAGGGGCAATTTTCTGCCTCTGACCCTTGCACTGGAGCTACGTTTCATGCTCCTTGAAGGTAGAAAATTAATATCACAGCTACACTTCGCTGTGTAAACTATAAAATAAAGTTGCATACTCATTGGATGATATCATCAGGGATGCCATCAATGATGTAATTTGAGATGTCATCAATGATGTCATAAGTGATGTCATAGAACATGTCATGAGTGATGTCATATGTGAGGTAATAGGCAGTGCATGGAAGGGCCACAAGTTATAGTTAGTGCTAGTAACATACCTATTGGCTTGCTCTCCTGTCCTGTCTCCTTTTGAGAAGAAAGCTGTCTTCATCCGATTCAGATGAACAGCCTGGGGTTTTGCACCATCTCATGCCAGCACAGACAGCCAAGGAATTCTTGGTGTGCCAATTCTTCTTCTAAATAAACCAGGTGCCAATAAGGTATCTGAGAAGTACGTGACCTGTAAACTTAGCATCAAAGAGTTCAGCCAGAGGACTAGAAATAAACACTATAATATGAGTACCACAGGGATATGGCGACATCTTAGATCCATGCATCTGCAAAGGCTTGTACGGGCAGAGTTGGCTCATGCTGGGGAGCTAGATAACTCTACAGGGGCTTCAACATCATTTGTTCCAGGAGACACTATGCCTACTCAGATTCTCAGTGCCAGGCAGATAATAACTCTGCTTTTTTCAATAAAAGATCATTTTGTTGCTTGTGCAAGCTGAGCATTGTTTCATCAGAGACAAGCAGGTCTACACAGGAGAAGTTTGCCCAAGTGCACCCTAGGCAATAGGTTTCTTTAAAAAAAAAAAAAGGTACATTTTCCTCTTTTTTGTTTTTGAGGGGATGTTGTTGGTGTTTGTTTAACACCTCAAGTTGTATGTTTTTGTCCTAACCTATTTAAAAGTGTAAAATACAAAACAACTTGAATATTTTTAAAAACACAATCTTTTTTATAGTTTTTAAAGACTCTTCACATAAACTGCTCTGTTCATAGCTACCCTACACTATACCTTCAAGATCTATGTTGTTTGTACTATGTTTCCCATTTTCTCCTTCTCCAACACTCCAACAAGAGACTCAGGAGAGCAAGACAGGCAATCCCTTGGCTGCAATTCGAGGGTTTCCTTGTTTGTTCTTGCGACCCTCTCACAAGACGTACTTTTTATAATGGACTTTGTATTTACACTGAATATATCCTGATGTAGGTTGTTTAATTTATATACACCTGAATAGTAACAGTGTGTTTAGTTTAACAAAAAGCAATCTATTATATAATTGTGGAATAAAATAAATCACTTTAATTCATGAAAAAAACATGCAAACTCCATGAGGCAAACATTGGTACATAACACACATACTTTAAGTCTATTTATTATTATTGGAAAAAGTTCAATCACTATTTTCTTTTACTATCCTGAGAGAGTCTCATGAGATCCAAACTTTTTTTTTAGAGGAAGAATTCACGCATTCTTTTATTACAGTACATATCCTTATAGATCCCATTGGTAGAGTTTGGGGCAAAAATAGACTCTCAAATGATATCTTTATGCAGTGTAACAGTACACAGTAGGGTGTAAGGAGACACTTGTATCTCACTGGCACCTGTCCACAGCCTACCAACTGTATATAGCAGAGTATGTGGAGAGACTGGCTTTTCCAGTGAGACCTAGAATGAAGGTAACCAGTGTGTAGAGTAGGGTGTAAAGAGACACCATCTCTCCAGTCATACCTTCCCCATTCTCAGCATTATGCATAGTAGGGTGGGGAAGGAACAAACCTTACATGTAAGACCTTAGTATCCAATAGTAGTATAACAAGTGCTGGCCTCTCCTCTGAGACCTCTTCACAGGAAAATAACCATATATATATTAGGAGGCGCCAAGTGATTTCACTGTCCAGTCACAGCTCTACCCAGGAAGACAGACATATTTAGTAGTGTGTGGGGAAACATTTTCCTCTCCACTAATACCTATCTCACGTACAACATAAATGTGCAGTACAGTGTTCACAAGGAGTGGCCCATCTGCTGACACCTCTCCCTAGACCAAAAGTGTCTGGGAAGGTAGAGTGACCTGTCTACTAACACATATTAGTAGGGTGAGAGGTGTCTGTAGTAGGGTTTGAGAAAAATGTATCTATCTGTTCATACCTATTCCCTTACTGATAAATATACATAGAAGGCTGTTGGGAGGAACTGCCCAGTTTGCTGACAGATATCTCTTGCATGATAGGTTTGCGTAGTACATTGTGGAAAGAGACTTGCCCATCTCCTGTGACTTGCGTTTTGGATGATGAGTGTGCAAATGGGCCTACCTCTCTGGTTACAGCTCTCCCCAAGAGGACAGATGTACAAGTAAGGTGTAGGGATGAAATTACCTATATGATGAAAAGTCTGTCTTCCAAAACAACTAAATGGACCATTGTATGAGTCATATGATTGATGATGTGCAAAGTAGACTGTGGGAAGAGACTTTTCTCTCTGTACATACTTTCTTTATAATGATGAATGTCCATACTAGAGTATACAGTGGAGTATCTTCTCCGTTGAAACTGTGTATTTCACTACTGGTTTCCATGTTTAATTGTGAGACATTTATTTATAAAGTTTTATATATATCGCGAACAAGATCATGAAGGGTATCAGAGCACTTTACAAAGAAAGGAAGGCAGGATATAAATCTAATATCGACATCAAGTAAGAATACACCACAAGACTAATAGCATAATTCCCAGACAGATGAACAAAAGAGAGTAGTACTAAAAACAGGTATAAAGCAGGCTACGAGGGGAGGAACATAATGAGGAAAAGAAGAGCATAGATCCAATATCGACATCAAGTAGAAATACACAACAGGAATAATGGCATGATTCCCAGACAAATTAATCCAGGAGAGGAATACAATAAACAGGAAGATAGCAGGCTATGAAGTGGAGCACATAATATAGTACAGATGAGCAACATAACATGATTTTACCTGAAGGTACAATGGTTGTAGGATCAATGATTTCAAACAAATGACGCTAACCCAGTCAAGGTAAAAATGTGTCCAGTAGGAATCTTTTGGCTTCCAGTTTGAAAGCAGTTGTTGATGCATACTTCCAGTGGAAGAGAGTTCCATGTCCTTGGGGCAGCACCGGGGATGGTTTGTAAACAGGTTCTCTTTTTCCTAAGGATGGGTGGTTTCAAAAGGAGAGTGATAGAGCTTCTTACGGCTCTCTCACCACAGGATAGTACAAGCTTTTGCACTAGGTACCTGGGGGTTTTGAAGTACAGGGCTTTGTGCACCAGAACTGCAATCTTTAACTGAATTTGAGCTTCATAGGGCACCCATTTGAGAGATTTAAGGATTAGCAATATATATGCTCATTTCGTTTGGTACTTGTGACCAGTCTGGCCGCAGTGTTCAGTAATGCCCTTAGTGGAGCCAGGGTGTATTTGGGAAGGCCACAGAGCGTAGCGCTGACGTAGTTTAGCCTCGGCAAGACCAATGCTTGTACCACCTGTTTGAAGGCCTTTTGAGGAAGGAATGGTTTAATATTTCTAAATGTCCTCATCCAATGGTTAACTCCCTTACACATATTACTGATAGGAATTGTCATATTCAGATGCTTGTCAAGGGTGATTGCAAGAGATTTGGCTGAGTCTATGGTGAGAGGGATGGAGTTGATGGCAGTGAGGTGCTTCAGCCAAAGGTCTAGCATGGGGATGTGGTTGGGGAGAGATGAAAAGGAATTCTGTTTTGAAGGTGTTGAGCAGTAGATGGTTTTCCGTTAACCAATTTTGCTTAGAATTTAGAGATGATGTTGTCTGGGGATGAGATTTTCAAATAAGTTGTGTGTCGTCAGCGTACATATGAATGACAGTGTTCGTGGAGTTTAGAGAATTAGCTAGTGGTTCCAAGAAAAGGTTGAAGAGGATAGGAGATAGGGCGGACCCATGGGGGACACCCATGAATACTGGAGAGGGCTAGGAGAGGGAGTGGTTTGCCTTGATTCTTGTGATCTGTGGTGAAGGAAGGATGAGAACCATTGTAACACCCAACCCGAGAAACCCATTCTGTTCTTCAAAATGGATAGGAGGTTGTCGTGATTAACCGTGTTGAATGCAGATGAAAGATCAAGGACGATTAGGAGGCAGGACTCATTTTGGTCCAGCACTTTTTAAATGTCATCCATAGCGAGCTTAAGAGCTGATTCAGTACTGTGCCCCTTCTTTAACCCGGATTGATGTTGGTCTAGGAGTGGGATATTCTCTATGTGAGCACAGAGTTGGAATTGTACGCATTTTCCAAGTAGTTTGGCTAGTGTGGGGATGTTGGAGATAGGGCGGGAATTATTGAGCTCACTTTTATCTGCATTAGGTTGTTTTAGTATAGGTGACACCTGAGCTGCTGTTAGGCAATCTGGGATTGTACTTTGTGATAGAGAAGCATTTACAATCCTTGTCCAGGTGGGATTGAGTACATTCTTGATTTCTTTGAAGATAGCCAGTAGCTGCGGGTCACTGACATACTCACCTTTCTTTTAGACATCGCCCAATGATGACAGTCATACATGATACTGTGTGTACAGCAGCTGACAGTAGTGTGTGTTAACGTATGAAGATACACTGTTCTCTGTGCCAATACCTCTCTCTTCTATCAGAAGTCCCTATACAACAGCATGGTCCCAGACTGATCTCTCTACTCATAGCTCACTTTTGCGTCAAAAAGTCACTGTAGAAAGTATGGTCTGACTCCTTTGTTATGTTACAGGCTATAGTTAAACCAGCTGAATTGAGGAGGAACCACCTGTATCCTGCCCATAGACTATATTGGTCTCCAGAAAAGCTGTCTAAGGTGACAGTGGTGCAAATATCCAGATGCAGATGCTATTCATATTTTTATAGAATGCCCAGGGATCAAGTCTTACTGGATCGCCGGATGTGAATTTTTGGAAGATGTATTGGAAAGACCAATGGAAGTAAGTACTACTTTGATTTTTTGGGGTCTACCAAATGAATATTATATCAATACACCTGTGTTTAACTTTATATTCTATCTGATCATCCTCACAAGGAGAGAAATATGTAGGGTTTGGAAATCAGAACACCCCCTACATTTGCTGAATGTTTGAAAAATATAATTTGCACCAGTGAGTCAGACATGGCCTGCAATCAAAAAAGCAAAGTAAAGACCTGGGCAGATTTGTTAATTTTGAGGGAGAAGGAAACAGGGTCCAAAGATTAAGCCATTGCACCGTTGGACCTGGTCTCCTAAGTAACATCAACGGGGGCCTCTAAATTAGTGAACAGGAGTGGGAGAAGGTAATGGTGTCATCTTGGAGGGAAAGCTCTATCCCGCTCCACTTGCCTCTCCTAGGGGCAGGTAAAGGTAGACATTGTCAGGTTCCCAAAATCTTCGCAGGAGCAGAAGAGACTCTGGTCCCAATCTCCCATCCACCAGTGCCGTCGCTTCTCAACAAGCAACGCCACCAATGAGAGGGAAAAGGGGAAGTGGAATGAGAGAGAGAAGAGACACTCCGACTGCTGCTACCAACCTTGCCACTCTTTCAGGATTCTTCGGTAGGGTATCTCCTGGTTTGGAGGTGAGGGTGCCTAATACAAGTAAGGAGAGAGCATAAACCTCTACAACTACTCCACTATCATTTTATCTCTATACTCAAGTTAGAGCTTGTCCTACCAGCTGCCTTGGGAGTTTTCGCCTCTCTTCTGTTTACGATTTCGATAGGAAGTTTCTCTCTGAGGGAAAGAAATCAATGGGTAAGACTAAGACAGAATTCCTTTTACTTCTATTTAGTCGTTAATAGTCATTCCCAACCTACTAATACCTGAGGCTCTTCCTATCTTGCCTTGTAGTTACTCATAAGTTGAACAAACTCTTCCTCTGAAGTTGTATAGTCTCTTGCCAATGAAGGTTCCTCACAATAGCGCGCAAAAGGGGACAGGGAAAGGAAAAAGAGGGAGGAAGGAAAACAGGAAAAGCGCAACCGGAGGGTTGAGGGTACTGGCAGTTAGAGACACAGTTCAAACGCAATAACGGCAATTGTCTTACTGTATCTTCTGAAGTTCCGTTGGAAATTCTGTGAACTGGAATACTTGAACTACGCTGCTTCACCTTTGGAATTCTCCCTGCATGAACTTGACTGCTACGAAGAACTCTCTGACTGGATTCTGAAGAATACCGGGAGAGGTTATCAACCCCCCTGCTGTAAGGTCTAGTGGAAGTCTCCCGCCATGAACGTAGACGCAGTGAGGCGACCACAACTTCTTTGAAGAGATTACTTGAAATTAGCACCACTGCAAACTCCTGTCAAGAGTTCGACATGGAGCGACGGTGCCAAGCTGCTGCTCTGAAACTTAGTTTGTTAAAGTGCGCAGATAGAATCTCGAGCACTCACTATGTACACTAGACTGTGCAGCCACCTCAAACTAACAGCACAAGCGACGGCCATCTTGGGGGGAGGGAATGTGTCTATTTACAATACCCTCAGACATTTACTCGACTAGGCTTGATCCGAACCCGCTTTCTGGGGAACCTTTTCAGTTGAAGGACCGGAGCCAAAGTGTGTTTCCTGACAGACATGGAGTGATTGGAGGTATCCCATCTTGAGTTTTGGCAGTATGAGGACACATTTAAAAAAAATGTTTTTAAAGAAAGTCTCTATATCCTCATTTCCAAGTGTCTATAGAATAAAAGATGTGCATACTACCATAGAGACATATATTCAAGCAGCAGTATATGTTCAGTCCTGAACAGTCAGTTTGTTGTATATTACAATATTATAATACAACTGAAATTTATAATGAGCACTAAGCACAGAAATCAACAGTAACTTTAAACATTTTTATTACAACAAAACAAGTTAACAACCATACACAACTACAACTATATTTACAAACTACATGAACAACTATTAAACAAACAAAAACAAACAACTATATAACTAATAAAAAAAATGTTACACTCATCAGCAGGTTCTATTTGCTAACTGGATTTTGATTCGTGCAGCACTCCTTTTCCAGTCTTTTATCGAACTTAGCCTAAGAAAGAGTCTTCAGTTTCCTGGTATATATTAGCAGGCTAGTTGGCAAGAAAGTTTCAGCAAAGCACCATATGTACAAATTACAGTTCACAAAGCCTATCTGGTGCTGCTAAACTGCACAACCGTTCAATCACTTTTACATCCTTTCAAACTGAAAACACTGTGCTTCAAGAGGCAGTTATTGTTGAACAGCACAATAATCCTGCTTGTGTTAACAAGACTCTCTTTCGCTGCTTATGTAAGAAGATAATTATTTCTTTAGAGAAAACAAAAAACAAACAAATAAATAGAATTAGTTATCTAAAAGTGTAGTCAAGCTAAAAGTACTCAATCCAATCAGGTGTCAACATACCCTAAGTGCATAACCTTCACCAAGTGCCATCATGCACAAATAAGTGCCACCCAAATTCCAGGAAACTTCACATCACCATCAGTGAATGTATTAATGCAAAACAGCTCAACCTACTCACTGCCAGACTACCCAGAGAACTTCTTCTCACCTCTCAATGGTATTGGAGTCTAGCAGGAAAACAAAGATAGTATCTATGAGTTATCACATGCCAGCGTTAAGCCAAGTACTCTAAATTTACAAAGCCCAGCAGAATACTCACATCTCCGCCATACGACCAAAACGTATACGGACCTATGAATAGGTAAACAAAACACATAGGCAATGACCAATAATACCATTATAGCCCCAACTGACTAGTTACATTTAAAATGCATTTAAAATACATAGGTAAACATCCCCCAGAAGACAGCACAAAAACGTACTGGTTTATAACTTGTAACGAGAACTGGAATCCCTCAGTTCACACACCTGACTCAAAGGACTGAGTACGGAGTGTAGAAAAGTCTAGCTCTAAGCAAGCTGCATGCGATGACGTCACGTGCAGCATTAACTCGGCGGTCATGTTGGATGAGTAAGCTGCACGAATATGAACTTTATTATACAAATATGCTCGTGAACACAATTCATGTGGTTCTAACTAATCATGCGACTGCCGGAATATACATAGACAAGCTTATAATCCACGTTCAATATCAATCATCCGCAAAAAAAAAAGCCAATCAATGCACACATTTCCTTAACTCCAAAAAGAAGAAGGAGACAAAGGACGTATAAATGGATTTAAATATAAACAGACTAATCTTTTAAACTCATATCATATCAGTTCCATACTCGAGCCTAGTCCATTGTGGCCAATAGTAAATGAATACATATACATATGTGCGACTCAAGAGTGATAAAATAAAAAATATGAGAAATATGAAGTTAACAATATATAGTCAAAAAATGAACGTTATATCAGTACCATATTCAGCTTAGAAACTGCATATCGTGTCTATATACACACCAATCTCTTCTTATGCAGTATTCTAAGAGGTTGTATGACAAGCTATCAGCCAGACAGTGTTTGCCATTCAAATGTCTGCCATTCAAAATGCAGTATTCTAAAAGGATAGGCTAACATCCAGATGCACTCAGGAGTAGATAGTGAGGGTCATTACAGAGTTGAGAGTGTATGCCATGTGTATGAAGGAATTCAATTCTTCCACATCAGTTTTACATGACCAAATCCATCAATTTTACTTTTGGGTGAGCAAACGATCAACATCATGTTGCCTCTTTGAACTTTTTATGGTTTCCAACACAAGCCATTTCATGTCTGAAGCTGTATGGGATTATTTCAAATAGTTCTCAACCAATGGTGCAGTTGTAACATTGCAACGTATTCTAGACTGATGCTGCATTATACGTCATACCACAGCAGATTATTTTCCTGAACTACACTGTGCAACAGACTTCCTCTCTTGGGTTAGCAAAGATTAAGGACTTGAACACACCTCGTATGCCCTAGTTTTTACACTTGGAGAGATTGGAAAATTATACAGAAAATGGTGAATATACACTAGATGACACATTTCATACAATTCAACAGTCCCCAATCAGACGGAATGGTTGGTTTGGCCTATCAACACAAGTAGATGTCAGTCAAGATTCAAGGGTACCACCAAAGGGTTTTGGGCCAGATGTGCGACCATTCTAAATTGCGAATCACAATTTGTGCTCGATTGCAAATCGCAAATTTCGAGTAGAATTTTAGAATGTTCAACAGTGTCAGAGACCCTGATTGCGATTCTCAATGGGGTGCAAAATGCGAGGCTCATGAATATTGATGAACCACTCGCAATCTGCAACCCCATTAGGAATGGCTGGCCCTCCCAGGGATGGGGGCCTGCTAGGCACAGCAGACCTCCATGTCTGGGACTGTTTTTCAATAAAGTAGCTTGTTTTTTTTTAAAATGCAGCCTGTTTTTCTCAAAGGGAAACAGGATGCATTTAAAAAAGAAAAATTAAAAATATGTTTTTAATTTTTTAAGGGCAGGCAGTGGTCCCTGGGACCACTGCCTGCCCCTAAAAAAGAGTACCCCCTGCATTAACAAAGGGGAAGGGGTCCCCTTGAAACCTCTTCCCTTTTGTGAGTGCATTACCACCCTATTAAAGAGGGTGGTGATTTGTGGGTGTTTTGCCACCGCAATTGCTGTCGGAAAACAATCATACATGGCTTTGGGGTTGCTATTAGGAAGGGAATACCACTTACTAAAAACGCAAAATAGTGTTTGTACATGGTCCACAAGGATTTAGCATGAGCAAACGGGTCGCAAACCCGTTTGTGCATGCTAAATCCTGTCGTACATCTGTCCCATAGTATCCATAGGCCCAACTTACGCTATTTAGAATAAAAACATCCAGGTGTTGTAACATCATACAGTGTTGGGATTTTATGCCTAGATTGGCTAATAACCTCAACACTGTCATAGGTGACACAACACTTGTCCTTACTGTCAGATTACATGGATCTTAGAGATGTTTTTGTAGGTCCCCAAAAGCCTCTTCAGAAATGCTTCTTATCGGCTGTTTATAATGAAATCTGGAAAATCTGTCAACAGGAAGCCGCAGAGAGATTGTGTGAAATTGATAGAGTTAAGCGAGAAAAGGCTTACGCTGTGGTGATGATGTTATGACCACACTGACATCCAGAATTCATTCACTGGGTATTATTGTATCTTATGCTATAGATATAATGGAGTAGGATCTGTGCATCTTACAGCACGGACAGTCATAGTTGCATTCTATTACGTCATTAAGCTGGACACTACAATCCTTGAGCTCTGGTTATGTGCTCTGTTGGCATATCAACACCACGTCTTTGTTCTCTGCATATAATTTGACTGAAAAGCAGACAACAATGGCACAAAGGGATGCAAAATATACAATGCTGCACATTAAAAAATTGCACCAATTACCTTTTACCGTGGCAGAGTCACCGCCCACACACTGGTTAATTCATGGCCATATAACTTTTCCAGTAAAACTTTCTAATTTCAATATTGCCTAGAACACCACCAGATGGGCAGATATGAAGCAATAAGTAAGGACTTCATCCATGAATCTTGGGAATTACTGTATAGATTTGCATGTAGGAATGGGGACACTAAAGTGATTCCCGTGGTATAGACTGCCAGAATTCTGAGTGGATCTCTCATTTGCAAGTATACAATGCTTCATGGAGCCTGTAATGGTTCAGTTGCAAACTTGTCATGTCATTAGAAAGGGTCTCCTGCTGCTGTGATTAATCCAGTGTTCAGGCTGCTCTAGAATGGGAGTTACTTAATGTTGAATGATCAAGGTTATTGCGGGATGCTTCCAGGCATTGCATATCACAGTAGGTTCCAGGGTTACTTGTTGTATGAAAGTATTCTTTCCACTGACTCACACAGTAATGGAGGCACCATTATGGCATTTGTTGAATGTTTCCTTTATATGGTTTGATACTCTGAGCCGAATAAAAGCCATGCTGTTACAGAAAGATGTGTCCTTAACCTCAGCCCAGGAGACTTTTGATCTTGATGTTGCAAGGTCCTCAGCTGAGATACAGGCACTAGTATGAACTAACTGCCCTTTTCATTTTGGAGAAATGGTACAGCGTATCTTTAACATGTCTCATACAAAGGGTATAGTACACCTATTTAAGAACAAGGGTTATGCAATGTTAATCTCCTTTGAGACATCTTTGGAGTGATTCTAGCTTTTATACACTCCGTATTTGGAAGCATTTTTGGAGGGCTTCCGCTGATCCTACTAGTGGTAGTGGGAACCCTGATTTGAATTTTTCTGCTATGCAATGAACGTCCCAGTCACCAAGGAGGAAAACGCTATTAGAGCGACAGTACCGTGATCACATGGTACTCAATCTGGGCACGTCTCGATTTCCTATCATTCTGACCAGTGTGGATTGACCGCGTTTTACCTGTCCTCCGCTGCTTGTTCTGTGGATAAGAATTGGATCTCTAACACTTCTATCGGTTGTGCTACTGGACGTGGATGTATTACTGGACCCAATAACGGTCCACGTACTGCAGTGTCCCCAGAGTATTCCCATGTTGATATCAGCATTCTTAGACCCACCACTGGATGCTTTAGCTCCTGTTGGATTGGATACCGGCTCTACTACAGGCACACAGGCGTTGGATATTTCAAATGCTCCCCCAGCATTGGCTGTGGAAACTGAAGATCATCTTTGCTCAATTGACCTGATTTGTGAGGTGTTACAGGGTCCATCGTCTGCGATGGCAAGCAGCAGTGATGTTGCGTCTCCCACATAGGACATGTTAGAAATGGGATTTATGGTTGGCTAGGGCATGCACCTAAGCCAGACAGAAACCACCACTCTAGTCAAGGGAGTTACACACTGAAGATAAGCCCTGCTCACCCCGTGGTAGTTTGGCAGAGGAGTAATGCTTATCCCTGAGGCTATGTGCAAAGCCTTTGTGCAACGCACTCACACAGTACCGACACACTTGGCACACCACAAAGAAACTCCACACAAGGTTAGTTAGGTTTGTTTTATACAGTTAGGTTTGTTTTATACATTAAACACATTAGAACATATCACTAATATACACTGTGCCACTGGGCACGTGTAATGTATTTACAGGTATTTGCATAAATCACCAGGCAGTCGAGCCACTGTCATAATCATCACAGTTAGTGAGGACAACAAGTAAGTACTGGTATGGGTGCACTTAGCACACCACCTTTCAGCATAAAATATCATCAGCAGTGCATCATTTCCATAACACATCATGCCCCTCTTAGGCATAAACATAACTGCACAGTATGCACATATTATAGCCACATCAGCAAGACAATAACCATGTCTGTGTGTCCCACATAGAGGCCATTGGAAAGTGGCAGACCTTACAACGCTGACTGACCTTGCTCCGGGAGGCCTGCATGCCTATTTCCATCCCTACCATAGGACTTTGGAGGATTTCCCTTTTCCTCAAAATCTGCCCCGATGCCCTGTGTGACAGGTGCAGATGGCCAGGTTTCCCCTTCAAAGGAAATCCTAAATGCCACAGATTTTGCCTTGTTGGCGGAGAGGCCTCACTCGGTCCTCCCTGTGTATTGAGACCTTGTTGGGCTTCTCTTATAGTGAGCTAGCGCCTCCTGCCTGGACAGAGGAGACTCTCTGGCAGCCACACACATGGAGTGAGGACTCCATTGGTTTCAGGTCCTCCCTGCTCACAGCAGTGGGCCACGCCCACAGTCAGGCTGAGAAGCCACCTGACTTCCAGCTACAACTTCTGGCTACAACACCCTCTGCGCATACCATAGGGGGGGAGGATTGTGCCCACTCCTCTGGCACAGGAAGACAACGTGTCCTCCACTCTTTCTTTGCGGACCTTCAGCGACACCCAGCTGAAGGGAGGCTGCTAGGCTCAATTTCCTCTTGGTAGTGGGCCCCTCCCACAACTAGGTGCCACCACGCCTGGCTTCCATTAGGTTGCTGGGCAAAGATCGAGGCCCCAGCTGCGTTCGCTCAGCTGACGTGCAGCTGCCTTTCGTTTCCAATGCCTTAGAGATGCCCCCCACGTGTCTGCTAAAAGCCAGCTGCCACACACAGCACTCTTCGAAGTAAAAATGCCTTGGCCCCAAGAGGAGGAAAAACGCTTGTTGAGAGGACAACAAAGATACAGTGCACAGCCTGGCACTAGCCCAAACACAAGCTATGCAGGACGGAGCTGGGCACAGGCAGGCCCCTTCAAGCAGCAGCTAGGTCCCACAGTGATTCCTCCTGGCTGAGTGCTCTCCAGATACAAGCAAGTTTAGTTCAGTTCACAAGACATGGGGTCACAACCCCGGTACTTAAAGTAAAAATGTCTTTGTTCTTCTCCCTGGCACAGGGCTCTGAGCCCTGTCCAAACCATTTCTGGGAGGCATTTTAAAATACCTTTTCAAGTGTACAGCCACCTCCATTGTTAGTGTCAGCCCTGACCCCAGATACACCGCAGGGAGGTGGAACCATCATTGTGGAAGACAGTGACAGCCCTATTCAGGTGGTACTCCTCCCACAACTCCAAATGCAGACCAGGCCTATTCAGCCTAGTGCTGACTAATCCAGACGCTCTGGAGCCATTGCACCTCCCTAGCCTCAGTCACTTCCAAGGCCAGACATTTCATACGCAAAAGGCAGGCACAAAGAAACATAGCACACAGAAATGCCTACTTCTAAACAGACCTTATTAATAGGCGTACTTCTCTAATGTGGTTCTAAAAATCAAAAAATGGAAATGTAATTTTGTATCTGTGATCCCACTTTGTCACATGATCTGGACCACTCACTGTAGATAACTTGCACCTCTTCACAGTGCGCCGTTTCTGCTGTTCACTCTTCCATTTGCGTCGCCACCTTCACCACAGTCACTTTTTGTAGAGCACCAAGTTTCTTTGGTTGTCATCTAATTGAATATATGCAGTGCTGCTTATAACTGTATAATACTGACCATGAATTTACACTATAAAACAAGATGATTTATTACCTTGTCTGAAAATTTATAGAGGGTTCTCCTTTTTCCCTTGCTAGCAATGCAATGTGCATGCATATGTAACTGACTGTTCATTATTTCCTATTGGGGCATTGTTTTTTTGATTATATCTAGGCTTTCCTGTTTTCAGTTTCTATTTTTGGTAAATTCTGGTGGTGTTTTCTCAGTGTTTTCCAGTGATTTCAATACCTCGAAAAAACAGTGCTTTTCAGTGGTTACTCATTTTCGCGCCATAAAAAACAACTGAAATGGTGTTTTACCGGTGTTTATGGTACTCTTTGCTTTTATTATTGCTTGCTTTCTTAATTGGTGCATGGTATATAGCCAGTCTATGTACAGTGTATATGAGGTCCAAATAAACTTTTACAAGTCAAATTTATTGTAGTACACCATACAATATTTCTTCAGTAAATCTTTGGTCATTTGCGCTCTCTCTTTCCTTCCCATGTACACTTTCATTTGTGAAAAGGCCCTCAAGACATTGGCACTTGAGACTGGCAACGCCAAAACAGACAGTACACAATTTGCCAAATCTGGCCACCAAGACTCTTGCAGAAAGTGCATACATGACATCCTCGACGTTCTCACGCCCATTAACAAATTGCACTGAAACCAGGTCACCCTAGGCCTACTATCTCCCGTCAACCTACATGATGCATCCAACCAGTGTACGGGCAAAGGAGTGAAGTGCTTTACAACCTTCAATAAAATTCTTACATCATTGCAAGTTTTAACTGTGCAAAACGGACTCTGTCCGGTGGCACTAAGCTCCCCACTCTAAGAAGGGGTGAAAAACAAGATAGCCTTGTGTAGCATTCACCACAAAGACGACCAGGACACAGTGAATGCAGGACAACCGTTTAATAAGCACGAACTCCTGTGACCTCAGCCACAGCCTCTTGTTGTCGCTGTCACCGCCTCAGTGTCCCCGGCGCTCGCCTTGGAACGCTGGTCGCGGTGACATTCTAAATGATGTCACCGCGAGCAGCACCATTACATGCGGAGCTGCCGGGGGGCAAAGAGGGAGATACCACACATCCCCCTTCCCTGCGGAATAGAAAACATTAGATAAACGAGGTGCAGAAACCAAACATGAGTTAAGACATTACATAAGCAGACTGGCAATAGTCAAATCATTACATATTGGTCAAAACGCCTGGGGGGCCTGGTTACCCTCCTGCGAGGCCTATGGCCCGGATGAGGAACACCTGACGATCTCCTGACAGCGAACCCGCTATCCCTTCCAGGACCCTTCCCCTCCCCTTTTTCCTTTTCTGGGACTTCGACAGGAGGGTGGTACTTCACAACCCTCCCTAGGTTCCATATTTTCCCCTCTTGGGTCTTGACTGCATTCTTGAAAAGTTTTGTGATTTTCGTGGGACTGCTGTACTCTGACCAGCTTGCCTTCCCTGTGGGAGCTCTGATTTTTATGTCGTCTCCAACTTTGAAACCAACCTCTCGTGTGGCCTTGCGTTGGTCGTATCCTTCTTTCCTCACCTTCATGGCTTGTTCATTTTTCCTCAGGCTGTCCTTTTCTTTGGTTCGGTCCGACCACCCCTTGTGCCATTCCATCCACCCCGGGGTAAGCTTGGTGTTGGGTGTCCTTGCACGGAGCAGTTCGAATGGGGTGACGCCCGTCGTCTGATGCGGTGTGAACCTGTATGCTTCCAGACGCCTCCACAATTCTTCTTTCCAATTTACGCCACTGGCTTTAGCCAGCTGGATGCTCTCCTTGATGGTTTTGTTGAAGCGTTCGACCATGCCATTGGTTTCTGGGTGGTATAACGCGCATCGCTTGTGTCTGATGCCTCTTTCTTCCAGGAAGTCCTCCATCTCTTTCGAGCATAGTTGCACTCCGTTGTCAGTGAGAATGTTGCTGGGGAGCCCCTCACGGATGAACACCTCCTGCAAGAATCCGATGACAGTCTTTGTCGTGACTTCACTGACGAGTTTTATCTCCGGCCACCGAGAATACAGATCCACGAGCACCAAGATGTAAGGTGTCCGCAGTTCCCCGGACAACGGGCCCAAAATGTCCAAAGCCAACTCGTCCCAAGGTCCAGACGGGGGCGGCCTACACACCATGGGTGGTGTCTGTTGCTTCAAGACCTTGTCGCTATTGCAGCACGGGATGCACCCCCTGATTCTTCTTTCCGTGATCAGGTCCATGTTCGGCCACCAATAGCTCTCCCTGAGTCTTTGCTTGGTCTTAGTGATTCCTAAGTGCCCTTCGTGAGCTATCTCGACCAGGTTGTCTCTCACACTAGCTGGTGGTACAAGTCTTGTTCCCCTGAACAGGCATCCGTCGACAATGGTTAACTCATCCTTTACAGCCTGGAAGGGCCGCAGGTCTTCAACACGTTTGTCCACGTGCTTCCATCCACCTCTCACTCTTCTGCAAAATTCTTCCATGGTCTTGTCCTCTTCTTGTGCCTTTCTCCACGTTTCTTCTCCCAACGCCTTCTGGATGGTGCAGACATTCTCAACCATGAATCCTTCTTCATCTTCATCTGTTTTGTCTCGCATTTCACTCGCTTCTGCATCACTGACAAGCCTGGACAGACAGTCGGCTGCAAGGTTTTGTGTTCCCGGAACATACTCGACATTGAAGGTGTACTCCTGAAGACTGACCACCCAACGCCTTATCCTACTGGAGATGGCATCCAATCCCTTCTTGCTGAACACTTCTACCAACGGTTTGTGGTCGGTTCGGAGGGTGAACTGCTTACCTTTAGCCTCACTAAATCCTCTAGAAGTTAATTTGCCTGAGCTTCCAGTTGTAACTAAGGGGCTGAATGGCTCCCTTGAGACAAAAGGCCTCCGCTCTGAGGCAGGATGACCATCTGAACTCCACTCAGAAACCTAATTGTCTTCAAAGGAGCCTACCCTGTTACAGGTAGATGTAGCTCACATCTGGGAATGATTCGCTATTGTCCTTCTAGCCAGCTAGGCATCAATTCCAGTGGGAGAAAAGCTGCTGCTAGAACTGTTTTTGAATGGCCATATAAGAGGGTTTGCTTGTTTCCCTGACCACACCTCTAGAGTAGGCACAGGAGCTATGCACAAGGGAAGAAAGGATCTGCCTTGTTGGATTTGGGCAGAGTGTGGGGTTGTTTGCAGTAGGGCACACAAGAACTTCAGCAAAAATGAGTAGAGTTACCCCTGAGAACCTTTCCCTATTATCTAGGGAGGAGATAAGATTTAACCTCAATCACAAGCTAAGGTCAGTCCTAAATATCGCATCCTGGGTAACTGCTTAGGAAAACGTCTTGACCTGTGGAAGACAGACAAAGGACTGGTCCAGCTATTGTCACCTGTGAGGAGAACTCTAAGGGCTGGACTTACTCCCATTTGTACCTAGGACTGTGACATGGACTCCAAGAATCAGTTGGCTGAACTCCTATTAAGCTACAGGCACACAAAAGCTGTAAGAAGCCCATCCACCCTAACTAATAAATTATTAGTTAGTTGTGCGTACCCCACAGGAAGTCTCTGAATTTGCCTACTGCCCAGGATACCGCCAATGCTTCCTTTTCAATGACCGAGTAGTTGTTCTCAGATTTTTGGAGTGACCTTGAGGCGAAGGCCACCGTTTCTTCTCCTTCCACACCTTTCTGGGTGAGAACCTTACATCCTCGAATTCGCTCTGGCAGTCTTGGCTCCATTTGAACTCGCTTTCTTTCTTCAGTAACAGCTGGATGGCGTAAGTCCTGCCAGCTAGGTTTCTGATGAACTTGCCATAAAACTCCAGCATCCCCATGAATGATTTGATCTCGTCTTTGTTCTTGGGTGGTGACAAATTCACAATGGTGTCTTGGAGCTCGACCTTAGGACGTATGCCTCCTGCTGTAATCTTGTGACCCAGGAAATCCAACTCGGCACAGCTAAAAACGCATTTGTCCTTCTTCACGGTAAGACCCTGGGACAAAAACCTCCTCAGTACACATCTAAGTCTCTGATCATGCTCAACTTGGTTTTTTGCGAACACCAGTACGTCATCCTGGTAGCACATGACGCCCGGGATGCCCTTTAGGATGTTGCCCATGATTCTTTGAAAAACGGCAGCCGCCGAGACTAGGCCGAAAGGCATCCTCTTGAACTTGTAAGCGCCCATGGGTGTCACAAAAGCAGTGAGTTCTTGAGACTCCTCGTGAAGTTTTATCTGGAAATAGGCCGAGGTGAGATCGAGGGTGGAAAACACCTTGGCACCCTCAAGCATGCTCATCATTTGGGTGATGTTCGGCAAGGGGTATCGGTCAACGACGACCTCTTTGTTGAGTGCCCTCAAATCAATGCAGAGCCGGACTGACCCATCCTTTTTCTTCGCTGCCACGATTGGCGCCAACCATTCGGTCGCTTCCACAGGTTCGATAACTCCTGCCTTGCACAGTTTTTCAAGCTCAGTTCTGACCTCCTCCTGAATGGCTATGGGGAGTCTTCTGACTTTTGCCACAACGGGCTTGGCATCCTTCTTCAATTTGATTTTGTGGCAGTAGTTCTTCAAACACCCAAGCCCTTCTCTAAATACTTCTTCAAATTCTCTTGTGAAGTTAGCCTCACCCTCCTGTATCTCCTGTATCAAAATTTGGGGATTACTGTTGGGATTGAGGTACACCCCTAACCCCTTTTGTGCACGCCACCCCAAAATGTTATCCCCTACAGTGGACACATATACCTTGGAGACAGTAGACCTGTTTCTGTACTCGATCTTGCTCAGGAAGTACCCATTAAGCACTCGCTGTATATGAACAAGGTCAAGACACTTTGCAGTCGTAAATAACCTTACTTAACTGCAGAAACTAGGCACTCTCTGCAAACAACATAGGAAAGACGCTCTGGATCAGCAGAATCAGTCATCAAGAGCTCATATCTTTTAGAAAGTAGGCCTCAGAGGCAGGTAAAAGCCAGATGTAACAACAAAAATTGAATGTTTAAAAGTGGCAAGCTTGGCACAGATGAATTCCCAATGTGCAATACACTAAATTCAAATTGTAATTTGCAAAACGAACGATGGAACAATTTCAGACATCTTTCACTGTATGAGGGCCAGCTGATTAAGACGGGGTGAGGGCATGACACACAAATTCCATGGATGGCTGGCGACTTCTAGCTTGCAATGTTGGTGCAAGTCAAAAACTAATGGAGAAGTTTATTGCCCAGCCTCCATTCCTTCAATCACTTGCACTGGGTCAAATCCTGTCTCAGGAATATGAATGACCAGGACCATCTGTAACTCCATTGTGTATGGATCTAATGCACTGTGAACCAGTTGTTTCCGATAGCTGACCCCAAAAATTTGCCTCAAGAATGTACCTTGTACAACTCCACCCAAAGGAAGAGGGGGAACCAGAGGTGGAGCGAAAGGAGGTCCCTTGCTCTGTAGATCATAGGAACACACTTAGAGTGGCACAAGATCGAGCACACTTGCAATAAACTAAAACACCCCATCGAAAGACCAGGTCAAAGACAAACAGTAAGCAAACGCTTAAAAATAGGATGTTTTGTTATTCAAAGGTCTATTAACACCTTAGCAGCTATGGAACGTCCAGCTCCAGTGCTGAACGTTCAATTGCGCAGGTGCAGTTGGAACGTCCAACGGCCGACGGCAGCACTCCCGAGGTAGTGGTGCCGTCGGCCGTTGGACTGGGCGCAGCACTTATGAGGTTAAAACACAAACCGGACACTGATCCCGAATTTGTCACTATCTCTAAAAGTGGCAGCCAGGAAGATCTATTTCACTCAGTGGGCTGAGAAGAATGTTGTTGCTCTATCCATCTCTGTAATGCATGTGGACAGACAGAAGGGCAACACCTAGCCATGCAGTGAGAACTCCCACTGAAGGTAAACACCTTGCCATGTAGTGAGAACTCAAAAAGAAGATGACCACACACTGCCTCAGGGATATTAAAAAGCAAGACAGAACTGATGTACGTTTTCGATCCCCCACAGACCTTCTCTTCCTATGGCACAGACCATTCACAGACAAGATATTACAATAACAATATCAGGAAGAAACAGGTCTTAGAGAGGCTTCAGGAACGACATTCCACTGTAGGGCAGCTTCGGACAGAGGAATCACTTGTGAGTTGTATCTCTGGTCAAAGAAAACTCAGTGGGTTAATGCGCTCGCTGCAGAATTCTTCTGTTTAATGCTAGAATTGTGGAGCTGCAGCTGATACACCCATGCCTTGCTCTTTGTTATTCTCAGCACTGTCCCATAAGCAGCGTAAGTCAGCACTTAAAACATGCGTGTATGTGAAGGCAACAAAGGCAGAGGCTGTTTGTCATTCTCTTGTTTGTCTTCGCCCCCTGCACTCTGGCGCTCATGTAAAGCGCTCTGATACCTCCGGGTTTTGTGTGCGCTGTCAGTACCCCTGGAGTTGTGTGCATCACTCCACTTCAGACCTCGCTCTGGAACTCACGACGCCTATGATCATATGAAAAGGCAACTTCTCTTGTTAGGGCTGCACAATAAACACACACAGACACAGTGGCGCACTTGACATGTTTCAAAGAAAACTCAGTGGGTTAATGCGCTCGCTGCAGAATTCTTCTGTTTAATGCTAGAATTGTGGAGCTGCAGCTGATACACCCATGCCTTGCTCTTTGTTATTCTCAGCACTGTCCCATAAGCAGCATAAGTCAGCACTTAAAACATGCGTATATGTGGTCCCACAATACAATTCTATTTTGTTGTTGCAATATATCGCAAACTGGTGACATCTCCTCTAGATTAATATTCCAGATAAGCTCGAATGGAAATTTAAATAATTTACTGACAAACAATGTAGCTATTCATCATAGATATATGTTACTTTGTGTAGAAGCGTTCGTATTTCACCTTTCACTTTACTGCCATTTTAGTACTTAAGTATGCATCTGAGGCAGTGGCTACAATTTACAGGTTCCTTAAAGTAATGCCTGGTCTCAGGTGACGTGCGTCCTTTGAAGTTTGTGCATACAATGATGGTTGGTTTACAAATGAAGGTTTCAAAACTCGTCTCTGAAGATAAATCCATTGTCGGGTAAGCCCTTGACAAGCCTTTCTCTACAGGAGATTCGGTAGCTAAAAGTAGTTTTGCCCTTAAGCTTACGTGTCAGTTTCACTATGTGATGAAAAATGATACTTTTTAAAATATCCATAAATACATTGCATTTCCACATTAAAAAAGGTAAAGGTGCATAATAAAAATAAAAAAAATAAAACATGCGTGTATGTGAAAGCAGCAAAGGCAGAGGCTGGTTGTCATTCTCTTGTCTGTCTTCACCCCCTGCACTCTGGCGCTCATGTAAAGCACTCCGATAATATGTAAATGGTCTTTTCAAAGACCTGTGAAGTACTCGGGTGCGGCTCTGTCTGTGCCCGGGAGGTTTTCTAAGCAGGGGCTGGGGGGGAGGGTTTAGACTGCAGCCCTTTGAGCTCCATCGGCATTGTGGGTCTGCCTGCCAGCATCTTGACCTTCTGACAGCCTCCTTACTGCTCACTGACTAACTCCGTTAATTTTATTATTGATAATAACGCAAAGGCAGGTCAATTAATGCACCACCCTGCCACCTTTCCTGTGAAACAGCTCCCTCGCAGTATTTATCTGCTGAGTATTGGAGCACCAGCAGTCGTCTTCTCCTCTTGATATTCAATGCGGGCAGAGATGTTTGGGGACAAATAATCATAACATCAATTAAAATACGATCTGTATGGTAATACATGTGCGCCTGTGCTTTTTTTTTTTAGAGGGAGTGACTCTGTTATTGTTCGAGGTGAGTGCCGGATTGACCTCCCTGGAAGCTGGTTACCTCCCACACTGCCCTCCCGCCCCCATCCTTGTATTTAATCTTTGCTCTTGGTAGGAAAGCAATCAAATTATTATGCGCCCACCCTAATTAGGGAGTTTAGCAACTTTAACAATGAATACATTACCCACAGAGCACCCCACTGTGGAACACCACAAAACCTAGTGCAAATAAAACTGAGACTTACAGGGGTTGCTCGGTACGCAGTTGCTAACCAATTGGGTGCCCCTAATTTAATGGGGGTGACTCATTGTTTCCCCGCTGTTTGCTTCCACAAAGCAAGTTCCAGGATAGTCCGTGTCCCTTTATGAACTGTGAAAGCTCCTTTTGTTGGTGGCGCCCCTCGGGCTGTTCTCAGACAGAGGCGGGACAGGAGGCACTCTGCTGCCTTTGTCCAGCGAATGAGGGGTATGGGCTTCTCTCTGCTGTCCCGCGACCCTGCTGGCTTAAATCCGCAGCAGTGGGAGGACACTCCTCAAGGATAGTTCTTTTTTGTGCTCCTTTGGCTCCCTCAAGTGGCCAAGCGGAGCAACAAATATGTAAAAAAAAATCAGTGACACTCGAAATATGTAAAAAAACAGTGACACTCGGTTTAAACCAGGTCACCTTATTTTCAATCGGTAGGGTATTATCGTTTACATTCGGTTTAAACCGAATTCCGAACAGCCTAATTATATCCTCATTACCCAGTCCTAATTAGGTATATGGGTCACACTCCTGTATTTTGTACTACTACTTCTAAAAGTGGCATTTCTAAAATAGTGATAATAAATCCACGAACACTACTACAATGCATTTATCACAACTATTCGAAACATACCAAACTTAATCACGCAACTCCTCTCAGTTCAGGAATTACCACTGAAGCACATATCAGGGAATCCCAAATACATCTATATGAGAGGGCAGCCTCACAGCAGTGAGAAACCAAATAGGCTGTTTGTCACTACCAGGACATGCCACACTGTTAAGGCACCTTTTACCTACACCACACCCTGCTTATAGGACTAGCTAGGGCCTACCCTAGGGGTGACTGATATGTAGTAAAAGGGAAGTAACAAACGTGGCAACTACTTTATGTGCCACATCACAGCCTCAGTTAACTGCGCAGGGTTGAAAGGCTGCTTTGGTGGGTGGCGCAAGCAGCATTACAAGCCCTCCAGTAGGATTTAATTTACTGGCCCTGGGTTTAGGAGATTTCACTGTACAAGGGTCGGATAGGTAAATTAAATATGCCAAACAGGTGCAGACCGATCTTGCCAAGTTTACAGTAGAGAGCACATGCGCTTTAGCACTACAAACAGCAGTGATAAAGTGCCCAGAGTCCTAAAACCACCAACGACAGGTCATAAAAAAGAGGAAGGCAACAAGTTCTGGGATGACCGTGCAAAAAGGGCCAAGTCCAACATGACACATAAACATTTGGCTCTCTGTGTGCTGGAAAGAATTTGCCTTTTTCCAAAACAAAAGAAAGTGGAATTTTAAACAAATTATTTTGTTTCTTTCCATAGTATTACTGAACACCATGGCTTTCAGACACCCTCAGTTGCTCAAGCTATTTATATGAACATATTTTAAAGGACCCTTTTAACATAAATAACGAATTTAGAGAGCTTTGAGGCACTTTTTATATACTTTTAAACATTTTATTCAAACATTTTCTAACAATGTTTTTCAATTGATTAGAAGGACATTCATTTTTTAGTATATTGTCCGGTTGAATGAGGAGTGGGTGTTATGTTTTGTAATGTACACAAATATAGGCCTGGGTAGTCACCTAACCTTTCACCTACCGGTACATTTTTCCTACCATTGTACTACATAACGGTTTTTGGTATAGACCTTTTACCTAGTTAGGTGGATCTGGATCTGATCCTGGACGGTCGCTCCCCCCACGCTCCCTGACCAAAGATATCTGCTGCACTCTGTGGTATCGTAGACATCTGAGCATCGCGCTTGCTTGCAATAGCATTTTTTCAACGCGCGTATCTGAAAAGCAGCATTTAACTTCCCGCTCGACTGAATTAGCATATTGAAGATCGCGCGTGATTGAAAGTAGCTTTCAACATCGGGCTCGATTTAAATTGCATTTAAATTGCATTCTCAACATCGCGCTCGACATATATACACAGCGCCTGAGTGTATTTGACTTGGTAACATCGTGCACGATAGAAATTGTAATTTAAACATAGCGCATTGACTATTAGCGCCGTACCTCGCATTATTTTCTGCATTTTGGTGCAACTTCATGTGATTGTAGCTACTGCCGCCATCTATAATCTGCATTTTTGTGCCGCCTCGACTGTGTGCATTACATTGTGGAATTAGTTTTTAACTAACCAAAGTCTGTCCAAGTTTCACTTTCCAAACTCCATTTTGTAACCTGGTTTGTTGTTTACTCCCTTGTCCCGCCTACCCTCCCCGCTAACGCCTCCCAGCTGACCCTCCCACCCACGAATACAGTGTTCACCTCCTCTATTTCACTGCTGTGACCATCTGGATCTGATCCTGGACGGTCGCTCCCCCATGCTCCCTGACCAAAGATATCTGCTGCACTCTGTGGTATTGTAGACATCTGAGCATCGCGCTTGCTTGCAATAGCATTTTTTCATCGCGCGTATCTGAAAAGCAGCATTTAACTTCGCGCTCGACTGAATTAGCATATTGAAGTTCGCGCGTGATTGAAAGTAGCTTTCAACATCGGGCTCGATTTAAATTGCATTTAAATTGCATTCTCAACATCGCGCTCGACATATATACACAGCGCCTGAGTGTATTTGACTTGGTAACATCGCGCACAATAGAAATTGTAATTTAAACATAGCGCATTGACTATTAGCGCCGTACCTCGCATTATTTTCTGCATTTTGGTGCAACTTCATGTGATTGTAGCTACTGCCGCCATCTATAATCTGAATTTTTGTGCTGCCTCGACTGTGTGCATTACATTGTGGAATTAGCTTTTAACTAACTAAAGTCTGTCCAAGTTTCCCTTTCCAAACTCCATTTTGTAACCTGGTTTGTTGTTTACTCCCTTGTCCCGCCTACCCTCCCCGCTAACGCCTCCCAGCTGACCCTCCCACCCACGAATACAGTGTTCACCTTCTCCATTTCACTGCTGTGACCATCTGGATCTGATCCTGGACGGTCGCTCCCCCCACGCTCCCTGACCAAAGATATCTGCTGCACTCTGTGGTATCGTAGACATCTGAGCATCGCGCTTGCTTGCAATAGCATTTTTTCATCGCGCGTATCTGAAAAGCAGCATTTAACTTCGCGCTCGACTGAATTAGCATATTGAAGTTCGCGCGTGATTGAAAGTAGCTTTCAACATCGGGCTCGATTTAAATTGCATTTAAATTGCATTCTCAACATCGCGCTCGACATATATACACAGCGCCTGAGTGTATTTGACTTGGTAACATCGCGCACAATAGAAATTGTAATTTAAACATAGCGCATTGACTATTAGCGCCGTACCTCGCATTATTTTCTGCATTTTGGTGCAACTTCATGTGATTGTAGCTACTGCCGCCATCTATAATCTGCATTTTTGTGCCGCCTCGACTGTGTGCATTACATTGTGGAATTAGCTTTTAACTAACCAAAGTCTGTCCAAGTTTCACTTTCCAAACACCATTTTGTAACCTGGTTTGTTGTTTACTCCCTTGTCCCGCCTACCCTCCCCGCTAACGCCTCCCAGCTGCCCCTCCCACGCTCCGCCCCTCCACTATCCATTTAAGTCGAATGCCCCAACGCGCAGCGTCCACGCGCTGCGTGCGCGCCGAAGGTGCGCCAAAGGTAAGCCCGTCTACGCCCGTCCACGCCAAGACCGCGCCCAGCGCCACACCCCCTGGTCCTCGCTATGCCCAGCCAACCCGCATTACATACGACACATCCACCCTCCTAGCACTTAACCCTGGCAGACTCCCTACCTGTGCCCTAGCAACACCGGGACATACCCATGGTCCCTTCACATGCCTCTCCTGCAAACACGCATGCACCACGACCCACATCACACCCCAAAACACCAAACAGAGACCCGACAATAACCACCTTAAGTGCATCCTTCTCAACACCCGCTCGGTTCACCAACACGCCATCGACCTGTGGAATCTACTTGACACCATCTCTCCAGATGTCGCATTCCTAACAGAAACTTGGATGAACGCCTCTTCAGCTCCAGACATCACCATAGCCATCCCGGAAGGCTACAAAATCATCAGAAAAGACCGCCCCATCCAAACAGGAGGGGGCATCGCCATCGTCCATAAGAATTCCATCCGTGTCTCAACCACCTCAGACGACAGCCTCGCTATCGCCGAACACCTTCACTTCCAGATCCACACCAACCCCAAGACCACGCTCAGAGGCACACTCCTCTACAGGCCACCAGGTCCCCGTGCACAATTCAATGAAGACATCATCGACTTTATCACCCCACACGTCCTCCCCTCAGAAGACTACATCCTACTGGGAGACCTCAACTTCCACCTGGAAAAGAGCAACAACAACAACACCACCACCCTACTGGACAATCTCGCCAACCTCGGACTCAAACAACTAGTAAACATCCCCACCCACTACGCAGGACACACACTCGACCCCATCTTCACCTCCAGCAATCACATCTCCTTCAGTCACACCACAACTCTCCATTGGACGGACCACAGCTGCGTTCACTTTAAATACAAAAAGACCACAACCCACTGCCTCCCTCAACCCACTCTAAGAAGAAATTGGAACAAAATCACCATCGACCAGATCTCCACATCGCTTCTTCAAAACCCCCCTGCCTTTTCATCAAACCCTAACCAAGCAGCCATTAACCTCACACAATGGCTCACCAACAGCGCCGACAACCTAGCACCCTTGAAAACACGTCAAATCAAACTAGGCAGAAAAAACGCCCCCTGGTTCAACAATGACCTTAAGAAATCAAAGAAACTCTGTCGCTCCCTTGAGAAAACCTGGAAAAAAGGCCCAAACACTAGCACCAAGGAGGCCTTCAAAAACGCCACCCGTATACACCACCAACTGATCCGGACAGCCAAGAAATCTGCATTCAAAGACAGACTCGACAACAACGCCCATAACAGCAAGGAATTATTTAACATTGTCAAAGAGTTCACCAAACCCACTGCTAACTTCAATGACATCACTCCCTCCCAAACCCTTTGCGAATTCTTAGCCTCGTTCTTCCACGACAAAACCGCTAACATCCACAACAGCTTCGACAACCAACCCGGAGACCAACCCACCCAACCTTCTGCCGCGCCTTCACCCCCCTTGAACATCCTTCATGACTGGAACCCAATCTCCACTGAGAACACCATTCGCCTGATGAACTCCATCCACTCAGGATCCCCCACAGACCCTTGTCCTCATCACATCTTCAACAAAGCAGACTCCATCATAGCACCACACCTCCGTGACGTCATCAACTCCTCCCTCAACTCCGCCACATTCCCGGAAAGCTGGAAACATGCCGAACTCAGCGCACTCCTGAAAAAACCCACAGCAGACCCCACCGAACTCAAAAACTACCGACCCATCTCGCTCCTACCATTCCCGGCCAAAGTCAACGACAAAGCTGTCAACAACCAGGTCACCTCCTTCCTCGAATACAACAAATCCCTCGACCCATCACAGTCCGGCTTCCGAGCCAAACATAGCACTGAGACCGCCCTTATCGCAGCAACAGATGACATCCGAACTTTACTGGACAATGGAGACACAGTCGCCCTTATCCTTCTTGACCTCTCCGCAGCCTTCAACACTGTCTGCCACAGCACACTTATACAATGCCTCAACAACATCGGAATCCAAGGAAAAGCTCTGGACTGGATCACCTCGTTTCTTTCCGGAAGAACTCAGAGAGTCCGCCTCCCACCGTTCAAGTCAGAAGCCACCGAAGTCATCTGCGGCGTACCACAAGGATCCTCTCTTAGCCCCACCCTATTCAACGTATACATGAGTCCCCTCGCGACCATCGCACGCCAACACAACCTCAACATCATCTCATACGCTGATGACACCCAACTGATCCTTTCACTAACCAAAGACCCTAACACCGCCAAAACAAACCTACATGAAGGAATGAAAGAAGTAGCAGAGTGGATGAAGCACAGCCGTCTGAAACTGAATTCAGACAAAACAGAAGTCCTCATCTTAGGTACCTCCCCTTCCGCCTGGGACGATTCTTGGTGGCCAGCCGCCCTAGGAAAAGCACCCATCCCAACGGACCACGCACGAAACCTGGGCGTCATCCTAGACTCCTCACTCTCGTTGAACAAACAAGTCAACACTGTCTCATCATCTTGCTTCAACATTCTTCGCATGCTCAAAAAACATTTCGATGGATCCCCACCGAAACCAGAAAAACGGTCACCCACGCACTGATTACAAGTCGACTAGACTACGGTAACACCCTTTACGCCGGCACCACCGCAAAACTACAGAAAAAACTCCAACGCATCCAAAACGCTTCAGCCAGACTTATAATAGACATCCCACGCAAAGACCACATTTCTGATCACCTGAGGGACCTCCACTGGCTCCCCATCAACAAGAGAATAAAATTCTGCCTCCTCACCCACGCACACAAAGCACTTTACAAACTTGGACCCGATTGCCTCAACACACGACTCTCTTTCTACACCCCCACACGCCAGCTACGCTCTTCCAACCAAGCCCTTGCTGCTGTCCCTCGCATCAATAAAACCACCATGGTAGGAAGATCCTTCTCCTATCTTGCGGAAAAAACCTGGAACTCCCTTCCCATTCACCTCCGCCTCACGCAAAACCACCTTGCCTTCAGAAAACAACTCAAAACCTGGATATTTGACAAATAACTCCCCACCCTTCCTCAAGCGCCTTGAGACCCTCTGGGTATGTAGCGCGCTATATACATTTTCTGACTTGACTTGACTTAAAATGTTGTGTGGTTTTCCCAGAAAACTAGCCTCATTTATTATGCATAAGGATTCCCAGAATCCCAGCAAGATTGCCAACTTCTGCAAAATAACAATGTATAAGGGTCATCCCTTCCGTCATCCTCGGCTGACATGACACAGAAAGGTAGAACCCCTGAGGGTACTCTTTGGGTATATAAACACCATATCTTTGCTGGGGCGGGCAGAGGAGAAATACTTCCATGCTGACACACTGACGCAAAACGCGGAGGTTCTTGCAGGCAGACACTCTAGCCCACAGTGGTCTGACCTCCCTCGCGAGGTGTCCATCTCGAGACCAAGTCGGGGTCCTACATTCTCTCACAACAGGGTTGGTTTTCTCCTAGGAGGATTCTTGGCTCTACACCTCCATATATGCCAGGTACACTTAGGTACATCTAGTCAGGGTTGATTCGTAAACGTACGCATTATTACTGTCATGTATTTATATGCCTGCATATATTCATTGTTTTAGCACGATGTTAGAAATCTACCATCCATTCACTCTGTTGGTGCTTATAATCATTTATATTTGTTTCTGTCTTATGATTGTTTCAGCACACCTATTTTACACTAGAATGATGCTGGTTCAATAAATGCTTATTGAAAACGTCCCCACTGTTTATTCTGTGTATCTCTCTGAGACAAAGTGAGCATGAGTGACTGAGCGAAAAGAACTATACTGTTTCCACAATCCCTACAGGGACAAGGTTGTCAGGTAGATAGTTGCCAGGAACTTTTCTCTCCTTGGTAGGAGGAGTTTACAGTGGCATGGTGAGCTAGCTGGTATGCAGGCGAACATATCCAGTGGGGGTGTCCGGAAGCAGTCTGGACACCAATACCACAGTTTATGTTGTCTAAACGTGCAGATAGATATATTTATAGGAACTAAACAACACTATCTACTGAGAACTTTCTCTTGGGTGATAAGTGAGTGTAGTAGTTGATAGTGTTACAGTAAGCACTGTGCTGCACATCTCGCACCTGTCTACTTCTTACTTTAGAAAAAATTAAAAGGCATTTTATGAAGTACATTAAAGTTTACTTTGCTGGATAATATGATAAGTAATGTCATCAGTAATGTCACTTGAGATGTGATCAGTGATGTCACTAACCATGTCCTGAGTGATGTAGTATGTGAGGTCATAAGCACTCCGGTGCAGGGGTGAAAGATAGTTAACCTGGGTAATTATAACTTCTGAATTTCTTTGGTTTTGTGTTTGTAAATTCTTAACCTAACTATAACTTCCCACTAATCTTTGATTTTTTCAGTGAATAATTTCTTAACTGTAACGTCCTTGTAACCCTTGGTTTTTTCTGTGAATTTCTTCATTTTTTTTATACTCAATTTTATTGATTTTTGTGTGAATAAAAAGGGAACAATACAGCACAGGTAAGCCATAGCAAATGATACAATTACATAATTGTCAATGTAGTCATGTGCAAACATACATGTCGCTCCCATTTCAAGCGTACTATCATTTGCCATCATAAGCTGAGAAGAGACAGGATACTAATACTTCATAGTTGGTTTAACCATTTGCCCATCCCTTTGAGTGTTTGGTTGGGCATCCTCTAGCCTCAAACAGGGCTTCAGAAAAAGAGCCCAGGTACTGGTAGGTGAAGTATTTGAGTGTCCTGAGACTTCTTAACAGGAGGCAATAATGCACAAACCCATGGAGAACCTTGGAAGCAAGGTGTAGAAATCAAAGTCCAGTCCTTTCCCTCCCAGGACAGAAGCAGCAAGCAGGAGGCTAGCACAAGGAAGCAACAGGCAAAGTGGCAGTCCCTTCTACAGCATGCAGCTCTTGCTGGCAGAATATCCTCCATTCAGAAGTATTCTGAGTATATGGTGTCACAAGTCTAGTACTTATACCCATTTCAGCCTTTGAAGTAGACAAACTTCAAAGGAAAGTCTTTGTAGCACAGCACAAGACGCTGTAATTCCCTGCCCTAGCTCCAGACAGACTACATTTTGTGGAGAA
Source organism: Lissotriton vulgaris (assembly GCF_964263255.1). NCBI lineage: Eukaryota > Metazoa > Chordata > Amphibia > Caudata > Salamandridae > Lissotriton > Lissotriton vulgaris. The sequence goes on from NW_028248928.1 coordinate 196,906, forward strand.
TTCTTTGTGTGGGGACAGGCGCAGGTCTTTTCAGATGTCGTTGTCAACTCCTCCTACCACTCTAGTTCAGGAAGGCCCATCGACCTAGTGATGGACGATCAGAATATACAAGGCACACCTCGGCTCTTTTTGTGTGACTGTCTAGAGTAAATGCACAAACAGCCCAACTGTCATCCTGATCCAGACATGCATTCAGAGACAGGCAGAGGCACAAAATGGCTAAAGTAGAAAATGCCAACTTTCCATCAGTGGCATTTTCAGATACACGATTTAAAAACCAACTTCACTAAAACATGTATTTTTTAATTATGAGTCCATTGACACCAAATTTCAATTTTCTATCAGCTCCCAATTGGAAGATACACTTGAAAGATGTAACAAGGCAACTCCAAAGCTTACCTATGGGGTAGAAAGTTCTTGCTGCAGTGAAACGTTAATTTAGCAGTTCTTAAATACCAAGACATGTAAAATACAGCAGTACATATCCTACCTTTTAAATACACTGTACTCTGCCCATGGGGCTATCATGGGCCTACCTTAGGGGTGCCCTACATGTAATAAAAGGGAAGGTTTGAGCCTGGCAAGGGTATGCACTTGCCAGGTTGATATGGCAGTTTAAAACTGCAATACAGACACTGCAATAGCAGGCCTAAGACATGTTTGCAGGGCTACTCATGTGGGTGGCACAATCAGTGCTTAAGGCCCTCTAGTAGCATTTGATTTACAGGCCCTAAGCATACATGTTGCACAGTTTTAGAGACTTACCAGAAAATCAAAAACTGCAAAATCCAATTACTATTTCATTTAGGTATTGAGCATATGCACTTTAGCACTAAATAGCAGTGGTAAATTGTGCAGAGTCATAGAGTCAACGAAAAGAGGGTCATAAAAAAACAGGAGGTATGCTTAAAGTTTGGGGATAACCCTGAAAAAAGGGCCAGGTCCAACACTGGCTCAATAAAATAACTATATTTTCAGCATAGCAATTCATGGTACACCTTTGCTGTATATTGTATATCTAGTTAATGATTCCTTCAATTTTGCCTTTTACTGAAGTGTCTAGATGCTACACATTATATTTCAGATTATATACACACACGCTTTGTTAAATATAATTTTTTATAGTGCAACCTAATTAACATACCTGTAAAATCTCTTTGCTGTTCTCCAACATTTAGTTTAATATCTGTTAACATCTGTTTTGCACTGCTAAACTCAAGTCGGAACTATGTCAATCCTCCTCCACTCCGAGTAGAAAAGTACCTAAATTGAGTATCCTTCCCCATGTGCTCTTACTCATAATCCAATACTTAACAAATTATGGGCTTTTATTCATCTTTTAATTTTTATTATACCACTCCTAAATGGTCACTATTTTTATCCTTTTCCATGTTTCCTGTCAAAAAAAGTCCAATGTGGTAGTAGTTTTGCAGATCCACTGTGGTGCTCAGCACGGGTCCTGTGAAAATATGCAATGGATCTGTGGATCCACACAGAAGCCTTTAAAAGCTTTCAAAAATCTGCTGATAATGTTATTTATTTGTGTTTCATTTTGTAAAATATTGTCAATAACAAGACATACACTCCCTACTGAGCAATGTATGTGCACCAGTCTGCTTATCAGTTTCACATTGCAGTCCCTTTAGTTCCCTTCCCTCATATGCTCTTTTACCTCCGTTTCCATAGTAACCTTTGGGCAGATTTACAAGCCCCTTGCAACACTTTTGCACCGCTGTTGCGTCACTTTTATGATGCAGCAGTGGCGTAAACACTGCGCCCAATTTACAATGTGACCCATTTAGGGAGATGTGTCATGTTGTAAAGGAGTGATGCAGCACAATAGGTATAGGCCTCCCCATGCGTTGCTGGAGTTTTGTCGTGCTCGTGACACGACTCCAGCAATGTGTGAATTTTGGGTCAACAGTTGCGTCAGAATTTCTGACGCATCTGTCAATCCTTGTGCCTTGGTGCCTTGTTTTGTAAATACAGCGCATCCATGGAGGCGTAAAGCTATCGACGGACGCATCTCTACAGATGTGCACGTTTGTTGTGAATCTGCCCCAATGTTTTGAGGAGACTCTGCCCACCAGTATTTGAAAGTTCACAAGACTTTCTCTAAACAGCATACTAACTTCACATTAACAGTAGTAGGTGGGGTTGACTGTTAGCAATTCCAAGCATATCCCAAATAAAATAACTTTTTAAATTCGAAAACCAATCACTACCTAGTTTTATTTCCCTGCATCAGCGACGGCTCGTGGAGGGAGTTACGGTGGGGCAGGGGGGTGGGGAGGGGGAGGGGCAGGGTGGAGGTTGCTAAAAACCGGCATATGGATAATTGCAGGTAAGTAAACAATTTAATTAATAAAACGAATTTTGTAGTGCGCCTTGCATCGCAAAATGCAATGCAGTGCGAGCTACGAATTCGGACTGGACTGTTCCCATGTGGCACAGGGACAGAGCTGATTTGCATATAGCCAGTGTCTAACCCAGGGTGGTGTGGATTGCAAAAAAACGATGGATTTAGGCCCAGATCCTTGTACTGGGGTAAATGTATGACATTGTTCTACATTCTGTCCATCAACTGTGTTTTTTGCAATTTTCACCCCGAGTGTGCTGGGTATACTCAGACGTGAGTCCCAGGCTCTCCACACCACTAGAGTCAAGCTATCCAGGCTGAATGAAGGCTGATAGCCAGAAACCGGTCCTTGGATGCTTGATTCCGGTCTGGGAAAGACATGGCTTGGTAGTTCGGACTGGACTGTTCCCATGGGGCACAGGGTCAGAGCTGATTTGCATATAGCCAGTGTCTAAACCAGGGTGGTGTGGAGTGCAAAAAAACGATGGATTTAGGCCCAGATGCTTGTACTGGGGTGAATGTATGACATTGTTCTACATCCTGTCCATCAACTGTGTTTTTTGCAATTTTCACCCCGAGTGTGCTGGGTATACTCAGACGTGAGTCCCAGGCTCTCCACAGCACTGGAGTCAAGCTATCCCGGCTGAATGAAGGCTGATAGCCAGAAACCGGTCCTTGGATGCTTGATTCCGGTCTGGGAAAGACATGGCTTGGTAGTTCGGACTGGACTGTTCCCATGGGGCACAGGGTCAGAGCTGATTTGCATATAGCCAGTGTCTAACCCAGGGTGGTGTGGAGTGCAAAAAAACGATGGATTTAGGCCCAGATCCTTGTACTGGGGTGAATGTATGACATTGTTCTAGATTCTGTCCATCAACTGTGTTTTTTGCAATTTTCACCCCGAGTGTGCTGCGTATACTCAGACGTGAGTCCCAGGCTCTCCACACCACTGGAGTCAAGCTATCCAGGCTGAATGAAGGCTGATAGCAAGAAACCGGTCCTTGGATGCTTGGTTCCGGTCTGGGAAAGACATGGCTTGGTAGTTCGGACTGGACTGTTCCCATGGGGCACAGGATCAGACCTGATTTGTATATAGCCAGTGTCTAACCCAGGGTGGTGTGGAGTGCAAAAAAACGATGGATTTAGGCCCAGATCCTTGTACTGGGGTGAATGTAAGACATTGTTCTACATTCTGTCCATCAACTGTGTTTTTTGCAATTTTCACCCCGAGTGTGCTGGGTATACTCAGACGTGAGTCCCAGGCTCTCCACACCACTGGAGCCAAGCTATCCAGGCTGAATGTAGGCTGATAGCCAGAAACCGGTCCTTGGATGCTTGATTCCGGTCTGGGAAAGACTTGGCTTGGTAGTTCGGACTGGACTGTTCCCATGTGGCACAGGGACAGAGCTGATTTGCATATAGCCAGTGTCTAACCCAGGGTGGTGTGGATTGCAAAAAAACGATGGATTTAGGCCCAGATCCTTGTACTGGGGTAAATGTATGACATTGTTCTACATTCTGTCCATCAACTGTGTTTTTTGCAATTTTCACCCCGAGTGTGCTGGGTATACTCAGACATGAGTCCCAGGCTCTCCACACCACTGGAGTCAAGCTATCCAGGATGAATGAAGGCTGATAGCCAGAAACCGGTCCTTGGATGCTTGATTCCGGTCTGGGAAAGACATGGCTTGGTAGTTCGGACTGGACTGTCCCCATGGGGCACAGGGTCAGAGCTGATTTGCATATAGCCAGTGTCTAAACCAGGGTGGTGTGGAGTGCAAACAAAAGATGGATTTAGGCCCAGATCCTAGTACTGGGGTGAATGTATGACATTGTTCTACATCCTGTCCATCAACTGTGTTTTTTGCAATTTTCACCCCAAGTGTGCTGCGTATACTCAGACGTGAGTCCCAGGCTCTCCACACCACTGGAGTCAAGCTATCCAGGCTGAATGAAGGCTGATAGCCAGAAACCGGTCCTTGGATGCTTGATTCTGGTCTGGGAAAGACATGGCTTGGTAGTTCGGACTGGACTGTTCCCATGGGGCACAGGGTCAGAGCTGATTTGCATATAGCCAGTGTCTAACCCAGGGTGGTGTGGTCTGCAAAAAAACGATGGATTTAGGCCCAGATCCCTGTACTGGGGTGAATGTATGACATTTTTCTACATTCTGTCCATCAACTGTGTTTTTTGCAATTTTCACCCCGAGTGTGCTGCGTATACTCAGACGTGAGTCCCAGGCTCTCCACACCACTGGAGTCAAGCTATCCAGGCTGAATGAAGGCTGATAGCAAGAAACCGGTCCTTGGATGCTTGATTACGGTCTGGGAAAGACATGGCTTGGTAGTTCGGACTGGACTGTTCCCATGGGGCACAGGATCAGACCTGATTTGTATATAGCCAGTGTCTAACCCAGGGTGGTGTGGAGTGCAAAAAAACGATGGATTTAGGCCCAGATCCTTGTACTGGGGTGAATGTATGACATTGTTCTAGATTCTGTCCATCAACTGTGTTTTTTGCAATTTTCACCCCGAGTGTCACTCAGACGTGAATCCCAGGCTCTCCACACCACTGGAGTCATGCTATCTAGGCTGAATGAAGGCTGATAGCCAGAAACCGGTCCTTGGATGCTTGATTCTGGTCTGGGAAAGACATGGCTTGGTAGTTCGGACTGGACTGTTCCCATGGGGCACAGGGTCAGAGCTGATTTGCATATAGCCAGTGTCTAACCCAGGGTGGTGTGGTCTGCAAAAAAACGATGGATTTAGGCCCAGATCCCTGTACTGGGGTGAATGTATGACATTTTTCTACATTCTGTCCATCAACTGTGTTTTTTGCAATTTTCATCCCGAGTGTGCTGCGTATACTCAGACGTGAGTCCCAGGCTCTCCACACCACTGGAGTCAAGCTATCCAGGCTGAATGAAGGCTGATAGCAAGAAACCGGTCCTTGGATGCTTGGTTCCGGTCTGGGAAAGACATGGCTTGGTAGTTCGGACTGGACTGTTCCCATGGGGCACAGGATCAGACCTGATTTGTATATAGCCAGTGTCTAACCCAGGGTGGTGTGGAGTGCAAAAAAACGATGGATTTAGGCCCAGATCCTTGTACTGGGGTGAATGTAAGACATTGTTCTACATTCTGTCCATCAACTGTGTTTTTTGCAATTTTCACCCCGAGTGTGCTGGGTATACTCAGACGTGAGTCCCAGGCTCTCCACACCACTGGAGCCAAGCTATCCAGGCTGAATGTAGGCTGATAGCCAGAAACCGGTCCTTGGATGCTTGATTCCGGTCTGGGAAAGACTTGGCTTGGTAGTTCGGACTGGACTGTTCCCATGTGGCACAGGGACAGAGCTGATTTGCATATAGCCAGTGTCTAACCCAGGGTGGTGTGGATTGCAAAAAAACGATGGATTTAGGCCCAGATCCTTGTACTGGGGTAAATGTATGACATTGTTCTACATTCTGTCCATCAACTGTGTTTTTTGCAATTTTCACCCCGAGTGTGCTGGGTATACTCAGACATGAGTCCCAGGCTCTCCACACCACTGGAGTCAAGCTATCCAGGATGAATGAAGGCTGATAGCCAGAAACCGGTCCTTGGATGCTTGATTCCGGTCTGGGAAAGACATGGCTTGGTAGTTCGGACTGGACTGTCCCCATGGGGCACAGGGTCAGAGCTGATTTGCATATAGCCAGTGTCTAAACCAGGGTGGTGTGGAGTGCAAACAAAAGATGGATTTAGGCCCAGATCCTAGTACTGGGGTGAATGTATGACATTGTTCTACATCCTGTCCATCAACTGTGTTTTTTGCAATTTTCACCCCAAGTGTGCTGCGTATACTCAGACGTGAGTCCCAGGCTCTCCACACCACTGGAGTCAAGCTATCCAGGCTGAATGAAGGCTGATAGCCAGAAACCGGTCCTTGGATGCTTGATTCTGGTCTGGGAAAGACATGGCTTGGTAGTTCGGACTGGACTGTTCCCATGGGGCACAGGGTCAGAGCTGATTTGCATATAGCCAGTGTCTAACCCAGGGTGGTGTGGTCTGCAAAAAAACGATGGATTTAGGCCCAGATCCCTGTACTGGGGTGAATGTATGACATTTTTCTACATTCTGTCCATCAACTGTGTTTTTTGCAATTTTCACCCCGAGTGTGCTGCGTATACTCAGACGTGAGTCCCAGGCTCTCCACACCACTGGAGTCAAGCTATCCAGGCTGAATGAAGGCTGATAGCAAGAAACCGGTCCTTGGATGCTTGATTACGGTCTGGGAAAGACATGGCTTGGTAGTTCGGACTGGACTGTTCCCATGGGGCACAGGATCAGACCTGATTTGTATATAGCCAGTGTCTAACCCAGGGTGGTGTGGAGTGCAAAAAAACGATGGATTTAGGCCCAGATCCTTGTACTGGGGTGAATGTATGACATTGTTCTACATTCTGTCCATCAACTGTGTTTTTTGCAATTTTCACCCCGAGTGTGCTGGGTATACTCAGACGTGAGTCCCAGGCTCTCCACACCACTGGAGCCAAGCTATCCAGGCTGAATGTAGGCTGATAGCCAGAAACCGGTCCTTGGATGCTTGATTCCGGTCTGGGAAAGACTTGGCTTGGTAGTTCGGACTGGACTGTTCCCATGTGGCACAGGGACAGAGCTGATTTGCATATAGCCAGTGTCTAACCCAGGGTGGTGTGGATTGCAAAAAAACGATGGATTTAGGCCCAGATCCTTGTACTGGGGTAAATGTATGACATTGTTCTACATTCTGTCCATCAACTGTGTTTTTTGCAATTTTCACCCCGAGTGTGCTGGGTATACTCAGACATGAGTCCCAGGCTCTCCACACCACTGGAGTCAAGCTATCCAGGATGAATGAAGGCTGATAGCCAGAAACCGGTCCTTGGATGCTTGATTCCGGTCTGGGAAAGACATGGCTTGGTAGTTCGGACTGGACTGTCCCCATGGGGCACAGGGTCAGAGCTGATTTGCATATAGCCAGTGTCTAAACCAGGGTGGTGTGGAGTGCAAAAAAACGATGGATTTAGGCCCAGATCCTTGTACTGGGGTGAATGTATGACATTGTTCTACATCCTGTCCATCAACTGTGTTTTTTGCAATTTTCACCCCAAGTGTGCTGGGTATACTCAGACGTGAGTCCCAGGCTCTCCACAGCACTGGAGTCAAGCTATCCCGGCTGAATGAAGGCTGATAGCCAGAAACCGGTCCTTGGATGCTTGATTCCGGTCTGGGAAAGACATGGCTTGGTAGTTCGGACTGGACTGTTCCCATGGGGCACAGGGTCAGAGCTGATTTGCATATAGCCAGTGTCTAACCCAGGGTGGTGTGGAGTGCAAAAAAACGATGGATTTAGGCCCAGATCCTTGTACTGGGGTGAATGTATGACATTGTTCTAGATTCTGTCCATCAACTGTGTTTTTTGCAATTTTCATCCCCAGTGTGCTGGGTATACTCAGATGTGAGTCCCAGGCTCTCCACACCACTGGAGTCATGCTATCTAGGCTGAATGAAGGCTGATAGCCAGAAACCGGTCCTTGGATGCTTGATTCCGGTCTGGGAAAGGCATGGCTTGGTAGTTCGGACTGGACTGTTCCCATGGGGCACAGGGTCAGAGCTGATTTGTATATAGCCAGTGTCTAACCCAGGGTGGTGTGGAGTGCAAAAAAACGATGGATTTAGGCCCAGATCCTTGTACTGGGGTGAATGTATGACATTTTTCTACATTCTGTCCATCAACTGTGTTTTTTGCAATTTTCACCCGAGTGTGCTGCGTATATTCAGACGTGAGTCCCAGGCTCTCCACACCACTGGAGTCAAGCTATCCAGGCTGAATGAAGGCTGATAGCCAGAAACCGGTCCTTGGATGCTTGATTCTGGTCTGGGAAAGACATGGCTTGGTAGTTCGGACTGGACTGTTCCTATGGGGCACAGGGTCAGAGCTGATTTGCATATAGCCAGTGTCTAACCCAGGGTGGTGTGGTCTGCAAAAAAACGATGGATTTAGGCCCAGATCCTTGTACTGGGGTGAATGTATGGCATTGTTCTACATTCTGTCCACCAACTGTGTTTTTTGCTATAGCTCACCACAGCACATGCAGTGTGATCCCACAAGTCACATAATTTTAGATGACATCAGAGAACTTATGAAAGCTATGATTGCAAATGCTCAAAATGAAGTAATATGGAAGTGCATTAGAAGTGGATGGAGATTGGGTGAGTTATGGTGAATGTAGTGGTAATGGTAAGATGCCAAGAGATTAAGAGTAAGTGGTAAGAGTAAGTTGTCATGTGTTACATGTGCAAAAGTAAAGTATTAAAGGTGAGGGGGTCAGTGAAGGCGCAGGGGTAAATGGTAAGTGGTTGAGAGTAAGAGTTAGGGGTTAAGTGTTAGCATGGGGGTTAATGGTAAGATCTAGGGGGAAGGGGATAAGAAATTAATTGTGTAATGGTGAGGGTCTATGGGTAAGGTAATGAAGATGAAGACAATTGAGTTAAAGGTAAGAGTTTTAGGGGTAAGATTTAGTGAAGGAGGTTCAGGGTTAGGGATTAGTGATAAGGGGTTAATGCTTTGGGATAGTGGTGAGGGATAAGGTGCAAAGAGGCAAGGGGGTAAGAGATTAAGGTTGGAAATGTAAGGGCATAACTTTATGAGTAATGAGTAGGGGTTTATAAGAAAAAGGCTTAAAGGTAAGGGGTAAGAGAGAAGAGGCTAAGGGTGTAAAGCTAAGTGGTTATTGGTAACAAGGCAAGGATATTGAAGTTAAGGGTTTTAGGGGCTTAATTAGGTATTAAAAATGGTTATGGCGAAAGGAGATGGGGACAATGAAATGGTATAACATAGTTCAGTGACAGAATGGTGAGGAAATGGTAGCCAGTGATAAAGCTGCAATGAGGTGCTAGACAATCAGCATGCTGGGAATGGGTTTTTTCTCTGCTTAGACAAAGACAGGGTTCAAATTTTCCATTCAAAATCCATTATCAATTGAATAGCTTCAGGTCAGGGCACATTAGGCTCAGAGATTTTCAAAAACAAGACTTCAATGCGTAATGTCTCCCCTAAGCAGTTCAACCAACCTTGTGCGAGTCCTGTTTAGGTGCTCCTTAGTAGCAGCATTATATTTTGCCTTCGTTATTTTAATGTGACTTAACGGGTGAAAAAAATTACATTCCACAATACAGTTAAATGTTGCAATGGGAGATTAAACATTAATGTTTTTTTAAACTATGAAACCATTGTGGCCAACACAGTCCTCTTTGGGCGGTGGGCATT